>NW_026712442.1:1195729-1308269 GCF_030504385.1 Musca domestica | reverse complement strand
CAACGAATGCTTATTTTGACTAATGTTAAAAAGTTGCGGATGTGACGAAGTATTGTTAGACTTCATCAGGATTTAATGGTCGTAGAGGTGACCCTGGAGTATCAGACCTATTGACAATTACAAACACATACAACACATAAACACATCACGAATTTTATTAAATTTTTCAACCGACAACCAATTTTCATTTTTTAAGTTCTTTTTATTTATTCCTCTATGTGTCTTTATTATTTATTTTAAATTTATTTGTGTGATTTACTGTTAGAGTTAGGTATGTCAACTTAAATGTTTTTTATGAGTTTTTATTTGGACATTATTCGTTTACGTTCCTAGTAGGCAAGTTTTGAAACTATTCGTCGGTTCCCCTTTGAGTCCAGTGTAGAAAAGAGCTCTTTTTTTTGGTGACGTTAGGGTGGGTCGTATACTCGAAAATGTAAAGCTTTTTTATTAGAGTAATTCTGTGTTATGATCCTTATTGATATTGTTTAGAGTTCGTCTAAAGAACTAAAGACTATAGTTATCTTATAATCTGGTCAAAAGACCGTTCGTTTAAAAAAAAAGAAATAATTATTATTGGCTCTATACTATTTTAACAAGTTATTTTTATAATTATAGTTTAATTTATATATTTTTTTATAATTTTATCTATACAATTTTGTGTTAGTTTTTATATAGTTTAACATTACTTATTATAAAATGACTTAATGTATGTTTAAAGAAAGAAAAAAATGAGGATATGTTAAAGAGTTGTTAAGGAGGGAATAAAAGGGAGGTAAGTGGTGTGGGATTGTGCGGAATAAGGGGTCATCAGGACAATAAAAGGAAGAGATGATCAAATAGGGAGGGCGGCTAAATGGCTTGTGTGTCAACAGACGTTATGGATTTGGATGGTATCATGTTCATCATAATAGTGTTGTTCTTTTGTTGGTGAATTCCCATAGTTTATTGTTGTTGTTCCTGAGCCGGATGTTGGGATGGGGCTCACCCCAATGGGAGTCGGCAGAGCTGGTCGGCGATATCAAGACATCTCAGGCTGCCTAAGAGGAACACATAACATAATAAGAACCCGATAATGTGACTTTATCCCTCACTTATCCAAAAATAAGGGATAACAGAAGTGAACTATAAAGGAAGATATAAGAATGGGCCTATTAGTATTTCGGTACACTCCAACGTCGCAATTGTTTTCACAAAGCGTATTTAAATTTGTATTGGAACAATAACAAAAAAACTTCTAATTTTATTTACTAACGATAATGCCATGGTAGAATTAAAAGGTAGTGTTATTTCAAATAAGAATTTCCATCTTGCATTTTTTGTAACTAAGCTTGTCAAATACAATCGTTCATATGAACTGTCATACAAAAACAAGATTTGTCCATTTACATTATAAATCATTAAAATATTCAATAATTTCTGTAAAATTAAATGTTTGTTGCAAATATTCAGAATGTTTAAAGGTATTATTTAGTCGGCCTTTTTATCCTGATTAAAACAACATATTTTTTCAGGGGATAAACCAGTACTTCATGTGACATGGGGTCCCGAATATTCTAAATTGCACTTTTTCTTTCATTATTTCTAAACGTTGGCTCAAGAAGCCTCTTTTGAAATACTTCAGCGGAAAAAACTGCAGGTCAAAGGGCAACAACTTAAGCAATTACTACAATAGAAAAAAGTTGGGTTCAAGTAGGGGGTTTCGCTTAAGTATTTTCACCAGATCTCGGTCAGCTGTGAAAAAGGGACAAGTATGACCCGTTTCTACCTGTACCTTCAATGTCTTTTTTACTAACAAAAGATCGGATCTACTATTTCTACCAATACGAAATCTGGTATGAAGAACGGATCACTGCTTCTGGTACCTCACCACAAAGGGTGAAAATTTTGTATGCTCATAAGCCTCACAAATGCAAAATAATCAACTTATTCTTTTTAAACTTTGCACTCCCAAGTACCGTCTTCATACCCAAAATCTAATTTATTGATGGATGCACCTTCGTTTTTTAAGATGCCTCTTCCAAAAAGTATTTCAGTCACAATAAAATAAGTTCGAAATAAATACTACTTTCCACAGATCGGCCCTTGTAAGCCATCATTCACACTAAACATGCCTGATGAGCCGCTTAACCAATGGCGAAACGCATCGCATAGTGGTGAGTGTGTGATAGTGTCTATCTGGCTTTCCTTTTCACTTCAAATTTTAGATCACTAAGCTCCTCTCGAAAGAGAAACAAACACAAAAAATTTAAATTCCTGCCAAAATAGTTTTTTTTTTTTGTAAAGAAAAATTATTTTCATATTTCAATACAAAATTTACGTTTTTATTATCAATTTGAATTTATGCTAACACGTCTCTGTTGTGAGCAGCGCCTCTACATATTTTTCACATTAACTATTTTTTCATAATGCATTTTGTTCAGTCTTTGTTTTGTTTCTCTACAAACAAGTAAAAAAGCAGAAAGTCGGCCGGGCCGATCTTTGAATACCCTCCAACATTTGGAACTAATTTGGAATTTACAAAAAAAAAAAAACATTCGCCAAAAAAATCTGTTAAAATTTAAAAATACTCAATATAGCGGTATATTGGGGTCTATACGAAGACGTGGACTTGCATAGGCAAGTTTTGTCACAAGCGATTGCAATATTCAAATACGAAACTTGAAAAAAATTCGATGAATAATGTAGCTAAAATCATCAAAATACCGAATATAGGGAGGTACTGATTGGGGCTGTACGAAGGCCTGGACCTGCATAGACAATTTTCTGTCACAGACTGTAGTTCCCATAAGAACTCTAAATACGAAACAACAGTGATGATGTCGCTAAAATCATCAAAATATTGAATATTGGGATGTACCATTATATCATAGGCTATAGTACCCATTACGAATTCTAGGTACGCCATTTGAAAAAAAACTGCGGTGAATAAAATCGCCCTAAATATCTAATACCGGGTGGCTATACGATATAGTGGACCTATTAGACAATAATCTTCCAGGGTATGAAGTAGTCAGAAGGGAATACTTATGTGGATTTTCAGAAATTTTATTGAAAATTACAATCATCAAAATATCGAATATCGGGGGTACCGTTTTAAAGGGGCTATACGATATCGTAGACTTATATAGACAATCTTTTC
This sequence comes from Musca domestica, assembly GCF_030504385.1. Lineage (NCBI taxonomy): Eukaryota > Metazoa > Arthropoda > Insecta > Diptera > Muscidae > Musca > Musca domestica. Next base: position 1,305,130 of record NW_026712442.1, on the reverse strand, counting down.
CAGGGAGTAAATTATTCAATAGGCATTCCTTGTGTTATTTTCAGACAATTTCATTGGGGCTATCATATAGACCCGTTGAATGGGGGCAAAATTTTAGCTTCCTATCTTCATTCGTTTGACTCTAGCGTGAATTTATCAGACGGACGGACGGATGGTCGGACAGGGCAAAATTTTACGCTGATCAAGAATATATATACATTGTTATGTCTAAAATGAATATTCGTTGAGTTACAAACGGAATAACGAACTTAATATACCCTCCACACTATGTATGGTGGAGGGTATAAAAAGCATTTTATGTATTCTCACCTTAAGAATGTATGTTAACAGCACGGGTTATTGTACAATAATTTTGCAACAACCACAGCTAGATGCACCACCATTGAATACAATTTACATACAGCATTCAAGTTAAATAAAGAGAAGAGAATGTACTGAACATACTCGGCTCGTCCCAACATTGAGATGTCGAAAATAACACAAGATTTCAAAAATTTGATTGTAACCCCAGGAAGAACCATAAAGACAATTGTTGGTAAAAGGTAAAAACTAATGTCACTTGAAAAATCTAACATGAATGTAAACTAACAGCTTTCGGCACATATTTCCTAGCTTTAAATCCAACAACTTAGAATACAAATCAAATATCCCTTGTCTCTGAGAACGAGTTTCATTCAATATATTATTTTCCTTAGTTTTTATTATTTCAAATTTCATGGGCAATTTATATTTGTTGGCAATACTTCTATTACCTGGAATTATACATTGTTCCAAAACTTCCAGAAGATGTATATACGATTGTAGAAGAATACAGGTAGTCGCTTCAACCCAGCTGCTGGGACAATGAACTGTCAAAGCAATTTTGAAATTTAAAATGTTAAATGAAACGTTGTTAAAATTCGTTAAAATCGTTGAAATATGCATATAATAACAATGGCGTCGTATAAGAAAACATATATAAATCCATGGTACAATGAAGAGAAGGTAGGTCAACTTTAAAAAAAATTGCAAGTATAGAGGTCTACCTGTTTGGCTTGTAATGTCAGAATTAGTATCAAAACAATAAAAAATCAAATAACTTGTTGCATTTATTTTGAATAAATAATTGAAAATCGCGATAACTGAATGAAAGGTCAACACTTCTTTTCAAAATCATGTACTATATATCTCTAAAGGATTATTTCGCTACAAAAACTCTAGATTTTGTCGATGCATGCGTTGAAATGAACATTTTGAAAACACACGAAATTGCATTTTTTCTGAACAATTTTTTGTTATTAAAAAGAAAACACATACATAAACAAATAAAGATGACATATTAGACCAAAAAAAATAAAAAATTAAAACCATATGGTATCATAGCCCTACCTTGATATCATTGTACCATGTAAAATCTACTTATTTCTTCCGAGACGTTGATGCATCCACTTGTATTCTTTTACCATGGTATGTACGATAGCTTTTCTAGTAAAATTGTCTCATCAAAGTTTACCATGGTAAAAGAACAGAGGTAGACGCATCAAAGCTTGGGATCATTTATATGTCAACATTTTTTAAATGTTTCTTCGAAAATTAGCAGATTTGAATATGTTGTTATGATATTCATTTTTACATTCTTACAAATCTGAATAATTTTTCATTAAACATTTTCAATTCCAAAGTTGGTTTGACAGTGACAGTATTCTTCTACCATGATATTTTACAGTACGTTTACATATAAATGGGTTAACCCACTGGATTTGGATTAAAATTGTCATATCCATTACTTTTACTTCAAATAAATCCTCTTAAAGTTGGTTAACCCTACAAAAGTTATAACGTAAACATGGCATTACTGAGAGAAAGGGTCACATGATGGGGGTTATTTAAACAACATGTATGTATAAGTTGATACAATAATTTTTCCAAAAAGCTACAATATGTGTTATTATCTATCTCCAGAGATATGTGTCTTTGAACCCGGACAAGCTGATTATTTTCAGTATATTGAAATTATGTAATTATTTAGGCATACACAGAAAATCTCAAGCCCCGACCGAAAGCCGGATACTTAAAAGGAGTGTCAAATTTAGAAAAAAAATTAGTTCGCGTAGCCGGAGTTGGACATACCCAGAGGAGAAAATGTCAAGCCTCGACCAACTACTATCCAAAACTGCATACAATTTAAAAAAAAGTGACGAGAATGTATTGATCATGAACCAAAATGGGTTTGACACAACTCCGGAGCCATTTTAATTAATCCCATCATGTGTGTGTAAATCCCATTTTCATTAGCTTTTAAATGATACGAATACTGTCCATATCTGTTTAGTAGGTTCAGGTCTTGGAACCGCACTCTTGCATTAAATATCCGGGTCCGTCCCAAAAAAAAAAAAAAATACTTCGATTTTGGCCCTATGCTCCTTTGTTCTTTTCCGAAGAAGCCAGCCGATGACTTAAGACAGTCAAAAAAGCATTTTATGTATTGTAACCTTATTAGTCCTTGCAATTTTCATCGATATCATAATGGAAAATCTGTTATTGTAGCAAAAACTACTACATTCTTGCAGTTCAGAAACAGACGATAATCTAGAGTCGCAACAAAATTTTTTACTACGATAACGGACTTTTCCTGGAACAACTCTAGTTTAGTAAAAACTCTTCGATTTTTTTCGAAATTTTTCCAGAGGTAGTTATTTTTACCCTGATCCCGGGAAACTAGTTTTTTCTTGGGGGACGGACCCGGGACCCCAGATTTTTTACCCGAAAGTCCGGGATCAAGACCCCGCCTGGACCCGGATCCACTTATCCGATATATGGGTATTGATTGAAAGCTTATGGAAGTACCTATCCAACAATAAACCCTTTTTATTAAAAACATCATTTTAATGAACTGGTTAGAATCGGGTTATGCGGATGGAAAGACCAATATCTGTGGACCCGAAAAAGGTATTAGCACAAATTGTAGCATTTTGGAAAGGTAAGAGTGTCAGCTATAATTTGGCATCAATTTTGTTGTCCCCCATAATGGACCCTCTTTTTACTTTTTGGGGGTTTCATAAAATTCCGGGTCCAAAAATCGATAATTTGACTATAACTTCTATCCCCTTAACTATCTTACCCCTTCATGTGACCACTTGTTGGATAGGTATTTTCATAGGCTTTCCAACGATATCTATATTGTCTATATCGGGTCCCAGGTCCGTCCCCCAAGAAAAAAATAGTTTCCCGGGATCAGGGTAAAAATACCTACCACTGGAAAAAATTGAAGAGTTTTTAATAAACTAGAGTTAAGCCCTTTTCCTTTATGAAATAAAAAAATGCAAAACTAGTAGATTATTGCTGTTTCTGAAACAGAGCAAATGTCATTACAATATCAAAAACATAAATGTAAAGTACCATAAGATACTTGTGGGACGCCGTTGTTTCCAGGCATAGCGGTCGACTCCGATTTGTTAAACATAAAACTTACGTTGTTTAATACGAAAGATCAAAAAAGTGATTTTAATAACAAAAGAAAATGCATTGTATTTGGTGTTATTTGAATGCCAATATCGCTACGGAAGAAATTGATAAGTATTAAACGCACAAAAGTGTTTGCTATTTAACGAATTGAAGCATCACGAAATTGTGCGAAAAACATCCAACGACCGACTATTTGTGCCAACAAGCAAGCTGACAATTTTAATCAATAAACAAGAAATATATCGCAACTAAAAACCTTTTTTACTGTAGCGCCAATAGGTTCAATAGCTCGTTGGAAAGCAGAAATTCTAAAGCTAACATAATGTGTCAAAACTACTCACTCCGGAGATTTTGTGAAGAATGGCGTATTTGGATACGACCACTTCTTATCGTTACTTACGGTATATTGCGATAATTGTTGTACCGCTGCTCATATTGAACTCACTGAAGGATGGATTTTCGCGTAAAGATCAACTTATTCTAATTGGTGGCTTATTTGTTTTATCTGCGGTGCCTGTTTCGATTTGGCATATCATCCAACATGTAATTCATTTTACTAAGCCCATTTTGCAAAAACATATTATACGAGTATTGTGGATGGTTCCAATATACGCTCTGAATGCGGTGAGTAATACACGCGTATTGCAAATTAATTTTTTTTCTAAAAATGAACAAATGATTTCCTTTGTATAATTGCAGTGGATCGGTTTATTTTTCCCAAAGCATTCCATATATGTGGATTCATTGCGTGAATGCTACGAGGCTTACGTTATTTATAATTTCATGGTATATCTCCTGAATTATTTGAATTTGGGAATGGATCTTGAAGCCACAATGGAGTACAAACCCCAAGTTCATCATTTTTTTCCCATGTGTTGCATGCGTCCCTGGGCTATGGGACGAGAATTCATTCATAACTGCAAGCACGGGATACTGCAGTATACAGTTGTGAGGCCTATAACTACTTTTATTTCGGTGTAAGTTAAAACACAAATTGCAAATATTGGTACTTGTTCCTCTTGACATTTTTTGATACAAATTTTATTTTAATTGCAGTGTTAAACGTATTTACTATCTTCTTCTGTCCTCTTATTACAAACATTTTAAATAGGCTTCCATAGGTCCTTAGCTTGATACCTTATATGAATATAAAACTTGATAAATTTTGCATGTTAAAAATGCATTGAAGAATTAGAAAATTCTTTTTTTCACAGGATTTTAAATTAGCTTTTTGTATGTTGGGACTAAGATTATTATTTAGGACTTTTTTTGTTTTAAATGAAGTTAAATAGCTGAAATTGTTGTGAACAAGAAAACGATGCCGATTATACGATGCCAAGATCACCAGATCATAAAGCTTTCAAATGATATCCATTTTGTACATTTCGATTTTGTAAAACCAGATTAAACTCGGATTTTGTACCCGAACTTCGGGTCGAATAACCGGGCATTTCCCCCACGAAAAAATTACTTTGTTGTATTCAAGTTAAAAATACCTTCATGTGATAAAAATGTCAGTTCAATCCGAGCCCCAAATCTCAAGTTGCTCCCAAGTTTCTAATTAAGAAAAACTCAAATAACAAAAAAACAAAGTTAAAAGCGAAATCATAAATTTATTGAAACTTTAACAAGTAGTGGATTATAAACTAAAAATATAGCATTAGATTCAGTTGAACTAATTCGCTGTTTGGAGTTATTTTTTAAAACCAAAGCATATTAGTAAGACTTCAAGATAGAATAAACATTAGGTGAACTTACTCTTTTATATTAATTTTAGAAAATATTAGGTATGATGCATGGTATTATGGAAATTTCCACCACAGTGCAAAGAACGGTTAAAACCATGCTATACACGAAAATATTTATGTAATTTAATTTATAAAGGAAGAACAAATTATTGTGTTTGGCCGAATAAAGTAAACAAAACCTTAAAAAAGTATCGGAATTCAATATTTCCATTTTAAACCGTAAATGTCAAAAAATCGATTGGAAAATGCAGTGTAAGTCTTGAATATATCACAAAGGGAAAAGTATCGTTATCTGGGGCTACTGGGGTTGGTATCATTGTGGGTTTCAGGTACCATACTAGAAACAATGCCGTTGAGAACCCGGCTAAAACTTCAGAATGTTGGAGGTACCGTTGTATGGAGACTAGAAGATCTATCTAGAAAATTGAAACACAAAGAAATGAAGGATTGTTTAACGGTGATAATATAACCGTCTTTAAGACATTTGTTGTCAGTGTTTTTTATGAGTTAAAATAGTGTATTCCATATACAATTGCGAATATATTCTTATTTTTCTTTATCCGATGTTCGTTACGCAAATTTAAATTTGCTTAAGTGGATGACATCTGTGTAGTGATAATGTTGTAAGTGGTCTATGTTGCCAATGTATTTTTGTTTGTGTTTATTATGTATGTGTCCGACCAGATCAAGTCTTACGAAAATAATGTGCTCGCCAAGTGCATTATGAGCGACAAAATTACCAGGGACTTCACCGTGTTATAAGTAAGCAAAGTTATTACTGAAAGACTGCCAGATTGGAGGAAAGTTTTCTTTTTCTTAATAGTAATATGAATGGCTTCTAAGTTTGATGGAACTTTATATATTAATTATTTCTCATCATTATCAAAAAACCCATATGTTCTCTAGGAGTAATTTTTTGACGCATCAGTGGAAAATTTATTCCAGTTTCTATATTGCATTTAAAGTTCATCGAAATGTACATAAAGAAGTTTAGTTGGTATATTGTCCTTTTTATGCAAAGATTGTGACGTGTTACTAAAACTTCCTGGAAACATAATTTAGTCAATAGTCGAGTCATGACCTCAAGATATTTTTCCTCTAACGTGATAGTCTTGATTCGATATTGGTGTAGCCTGATAAGCATAAAGACTCATGCACCCCTGATAAACTGATTTTATAAACTTCAACTTATCACAGTATGGATATCCTTTGGAAGAGTAATCTAAATTATATTATGTAATACTTGATACTTAGGAAAGGGTATTATACCGAATATAAAGGATGCAAAATGTTGTTTGTAAGGGGGTACAAAACCTCTTCGCGTACAATTTACAATTTTCGGAGTAGGGCCCATCTTGGTCTTGACCACATTAATCAATTGATTTGGCTAAAAAATTGTATAAGACTATTCTGGGGTAGAGGACCATCTTACAGTTAATTGTCCACATCAGTTAAAAGCCCACTTTCCTAACCAATGTATGGTCAGAAAAGAAAATTTATATTCTATAGAATTTGTAACCCTCAGGTGAATTTTGGTTAGGAACGTAGATTTGGGATGCACGTCTATATGAACTAAACTCCAAAATGTCAAACTGAGACTCATTCCGACTGAAATTGTGGCAGAAACATGAGAAAAATACAAATATTCGAAAGTAACACAGGACCGAACATTTGTTTAATCGTCATTTAACTCACAATTTAAATGAGAATAATATTAATTCCCATCTTACGGTAATGAGCAATTATCATTGACTATTCTGAAATAATTCTCACCAAATTATGAGGTGGATAAAACTGAATACCACGCAGCATGGTATTCAAAACGTTAAAAATACAAATTCCAAACTACAGCTCATTTGAATTAAATTTATAAAATTAAAGCCCATGGCTGAAAAATAAGATCAGGCTATTCAAAATATCTAATAATTTTTGCCATTTATTCATGTCTACTTAGAAATTGCATGGAGTCATTACTTATTATAAAAATTGTGATATATAGTCAGATCTGTGATTTATTGTTTAAAAAAAATATGCATTAAAGACTAAAAGTACGGGCCTGCAACGCGGACGGGGCCAGCTAATTTTGAATAGTCTTGTATTCTTTTTGGCATTCTGTAATAAATTTAAGGCATGTTTTCAATCAAAGGTGATTTTTATTTGGATAGATGTTATGCCAATGAGCTTTTTTATGTACCTCCAAAAAAATTATTGACATATCGGGATGTGCGTTTCGAATCGTTGTCCTCAGTCGGTTATTGATGCGAATCATGATAAAAAATAATGCGGTTAGCTTTATCAATACAACTTGTGGTACAATGAACTGGAATGAATGAAAAATTATTTAAATAAGCCTGTTTTGTAAAAAACAAAACCCCTGAATGGATAGTACCAGAAAATATGTAAAAATCAATTTATTTTTGCAAAAAAATTTTGAATATTTCTGAGACTTTAATGTTAATAAGTGCATAATGGAAAAAGAATCCAGGTGCATACATCACTACCTGTATTCTTCGAATTGCACGACTTTCAACTATTTTCCTGATTGTGGCAAGTGTTTAACAGCCAGTTCGTTGTTATGCTTTTAAGCTTTGGATAACATGTCTTAAATAACTTTGATAAATACATTTTCGCAAAGCGTTGTGGGGTACCATTGTAGCACCGACGTAGCATTGACGTACGAGACCCTCCCCCCCAAATGCTATTTTTGAACAGTATTTTTAAAAATCAAATGTTTTGTCTCTGGGAAGGCATTTTTTGGTACGTACCCATGGTGAAAATTGTGAAAACCAAGTGCCTTGTAGCAAAAATTTATTAATGGGAATTCAATTTTATCAATTGGAATACTTTTTTAGAATATCATTATTATCTATTAGCCTGATAACTCTACATTACAGTCAGAAGTCGCTGCTAGTACCAATAACTGACCTATTTAAACAACTGAGTTCCACCTTACCTTTGAATCCGATTAATCGCCATAATTTCGGTTCAAAATCCAAAAACATATCTATTGGGAACTTCCGTTGAATGTGGCTTAAATCTTCAAAATACCGAATACCTTGAGGTACAGTCATATGGGGACTATACGGAAAGTAAAAAGATCTCTAAATACCGAACATAAAACAATTTTCTTAGAAAATGTGCCTTAAATCGACAAAATAGTGCATATCGGGAGGTACCGTTGTATGCACCCCGGTATAATAAGCCAAGAATAAGTACTTGTACCAAAATGCATCCACTTTTGGCAACGCCTCCTAATTTTGGTCACCTTTTATATAAACTCGCGATAAAGCGCGTCGGCATCATATCAACTCACCCGACTTAGAATTCATCCACAATTGCTTGTGAATAATAGGATGTATCACTTTCTTTTATTTCTAACATTTTTTTTGCAATTAACTGATTTCTATCTCTTTCTAGAATTTGTGAGCTATGCGGAGTGTATGGAGAGGGTACCTTTGCTGGAAACGTTGCTTTTCCGTACATAGTAGTCATTAACAACATTTCCCAGTTCGTTGCAATGTATTGTCTAGTTCTATTTATAGAGCAAACAAGGTAAAACTATCTTTTAAACTAGCCTTTAAATCGAATTAATTAAAAATCTTAATATATTTGTAGGAGGATTTGAAACCCATGAAACCAATTCCAAAGTTTTTGTGCATAAAAGCTGTTGTGTTCTTTTCGTTTTTGTGAGTCTTAAATAAATAGTTTCGACCTGCGTGTTTGTTCTTTTTTTAATTGTTATTGTATTTTTAGCCAAGGTGTAATGCTCAACGTTTTAGTGTACTATGGCTTCATTAAAGATATCTTTGGTTCCACTGATTTGGGGGATGATGCAAATTTAGCCTCAATGTTACAAGTACTTTGAAATTCAATAATAACGGAACTGTAACACAACTCTTTTTTCTCTCCATTGTAGAATTTTCTTATCTGTATTGAGATGTTCATAGCAGCTGTGGCTCATATTTATAGTTTCCCTCATCACCCATTCCACATTAATTCACCTCAATACTGGAATAATCCAAATCATAATTGGTGCCGAGCCTTTTTATCTATGATCGACATTTCTGATATACAAGAAGATGTTACTGAGCATTTGGGGGTTGTCAGTAGCTCTATAAGCCGGCGTTTTCAAGGACGAAATAGTTATCAGCCATTGTCACGAGGACCAAGGAGATCAAGTAGTGAGTCTGAGTACCTAATAAATAAACGTTTGGATGGAGATGCAGCCGGAACTAGTCAATTGTTGACTACAGTGACTGATTCAGATGACAACACAGGTAATATTAGAAATAAATATCAAACCAACTATGCTAAACCGCTTGCCAAAGCCAATCGCTATGGAGCTACAGATAGTCTTGTGTTACCCGTTTACGAAGCTGCAATAACGAATGATTATCCATCTCAATCCCAATTAGCAGGTAACCATCCCACCACATCCAAAGCTTCCATAACAACGACCCAAAATCAATCTACTGCGACACACTCAAACTTTGGAGGCATCAGCATACAAAAACGCGAAGTAACTGCTAGAGACTTTCCTGCCCATTACGGGGCGCCTGTGACTGGGGGTACAAGCTTTTTGCAAGCCCGCAATGTTTCCACAACACATGCTCCCAGTCCTATACCAGAGTCAGGCGATGACTTTTCATCTTTTATCGGTTCATCGAGATGACGTTTTGATAGCAGCAGCCAAAACTGTAATCCATCCGCTAGCGAATCGATCTCTATTGGACTTTCTAGTAGTCTTAAGCTATCGACGGGTGGTAGTAATAGTAACGACAGCAACAACTCATCTGATTGGCTTAGCTCACCTGGTGGTGCTGATCAAAAAAAAATTGCTGATTTTGGGCCAATACCCACCCAACAATAGCAAACATAGTTTGTACCCTTAATAGAACATCTTTACATCACTTAGAAACTAAATACAATAATACAACGACAATGACAAACACGAAATGAAACCGCCGTTTTGGCAACAACACGCACCTGTGCCCGACAAAAAGTTGGATTTTCTTTACAATCAGTAAAACTTTGTAACAGTGCTTTTTACGATAGTTTCTGGAATTAAACTCTTTAATTTTGTATATTCTTTAATTGGGGAATCTCAAATTTTCTTATTTAATCACACTTTTAATGTAAAGTATTGAACGAGATTAAAAAAAACTTCGGATGATACATTATTAAAAAATTGTCGGAAAATAAGACAAAACGCACTGCTACAAAGCACGATTGATTTCGTTTAAGTTTATTTTTTATTTATTTTTGATTAAAAGTGAAATTATTGAAATAGAGATATACCATTTTTATTTTTTGTTAAATGTTGCTTTTTTATATTAATGAAACTTTTATGTTATAAGAGGAGTCTATACGAATATGTTCAATGAATAGATACATCTTAATATATATACTAATGTTTATAAAAAATGATTTTAAATACTAAAGTGTCCTTTCCTGTAATTAGTTTACCGGCGGTTTCCTGGAATTTTATCAGTAAAATTCAAGCAAGGAAGCTAATATATTAATGTGTTTTATAGACTTTAGAGTTTGTGTTCACAGGTATAATGCAAAAATTGAAAATACACCGCCAACGAGTTGTCAAAGAAATACTTCCACTTCCCTTGTGGAAAGTAAATTTGTAAATAACTTACTTCATTCCAGTTAAAAACGTTCGGATTATTCAACAGATTTCTTTTTAAAATATAGATATTATATATGTAAGACAAACTGCTATAAGCAATTCAATTCCAATCAGAATTTAAAAATGGTCCAGATATTGTGTAGTTTTTACTAAATGTACACATAAATAATTTTTTTGTATTTAAAAAAGTTATTTTTATAACATTTGTCCATATTATTATCTTTACCTCAATGGAATGTTTCCGAAAATATTGATTAGTTTTTGTTTTAATTTTAAAAATAATACTTTATTTTTCTTTCGTTTTTGTCCTTAATTATTTTATTTCACTAAACGAGCACAATTTAATTAAGTACATTTTTTTTCTTGGTCATATTTTGTAAAAAGACTGACGAAGCACATTCAAAACAACATAACAAAAATATACAACCAAATAACTAAATAAATCAAAACATTAACGGGATGCTATATTAGATATGCTCGAATAATAAATTAAGCAAAATAGTGCTGTTCAAATAATACGAAGTCTTTTCTCTATGAAACAACTATTGAAGGCACGATATTTTCGGAATTCTTCCAATGATCCAACCAGATTTGATGACAAATTTGTACTCAATTGTTGTAGTTCTGTCGTCCACCCAATTCTAAAAGAAAACGATCCGGATGATCCATCCAATCTGCTGCGGTGAGTTTAACAGTGCGTTGTCGTTCGGCTTCTTTAATTTGCCATTTCTTGATATCTAATTGTACTTCACGTGATGTTTTATCTCCACAACCCCATACCTAGAACATAAAATTGTTTTTAAATCTATCATTACAGAAATTTGTTTTTGTTATGGAAGCTTTTTTGGTGATAACTAATCGCATATACATATATAGTACATACGAAAACAAACACATGATATTAATTATACAAAATTAGTTTCTTTATCATTGTCATCATATTTGATTAATGACAGATTTTAGATAATGTATAAATATATGTATTTAAAGTATGTAATCTAATAATTGTTATATTAATACGAATAAAGCATCAAACAATTGCTATAGCTTTGATCATAAACTTGATAAATATTTTCTTGTCTCTCAGAGAATTTCCCTTTCTAAATCAGAAGCATTTTAAAAACGATCATGTTTATATTTCTTTTACAATAAATATTCTACAAGAAAAGCATAAGTAGAGGCGATAGTGTGTTATTTCAAATTTTTTAATATTTTGCTATCGTTATTTAATTACGCGCGAAAATGTGCAGGCAAGAATCTTTTGTACTTATGATCATCAAATAATTTTGCTGGGAATAAATGAGTTTTGTATCAGGCATGTCACAAGAATGAATTCGGTACGAAAGTGATTTTATTTTCGTATTTAGCTTCTTCAGAAAATGTAAATTGCAACATTTTTTCGATTTGAAACCATTTTTGTTTTTACAAGTGATATTGTATTTTTATGGAAACTTACGACTTTATATACTCTCAAAATACTTTTAAGCAATAAAAATGTTGTCCGGATGACAAATACACAATTATATTTACTTTTTTAATCCTTTTATTAAAATAATTAGCAAATTTTAATTGTTTTTCAATTGTTAACAAAGTGTTGCCAAATCACATTTTTCTTCAAACAAAAATTATTCATCTGTGAAAACCAAACGATGTGGTATTACGAATAATAAGCTGAAGCAAAGAGAAAAAACAAAACAGGCACAGGAATTCGGCACTAGAAATTGTTGTTTTTTAGTTTTTATGAAGAGCCACCAGGACCTAGCGAAGGGCCAACAAGTTGGTCCCAGCTTACCAAAAATCAAAATTCCTCGGCACCACACACCAAAGATTCAAATGGGTGGAAAAAGACATTGTCAGACTGCACATACGTTAAAAAATTGTGTCACAATAAAAAGGAAAATGCAAAAACTGGTGGTGATCCTTTCAACAAATATGTGCTCAGTGAAATTGAGGAACAAATTTCAATGTTGCTTTTGGCACAAAAAACTCTTTTAAACAGAATATTTACACATCTATATGTTTCTAATCATGTGTTTTGTTTTGATCCCTCATTAATTCGTTCTTTCATTCCTCTAATCTTACCAGTTTGTATATAATGTTGCCATATTTAAACTGAATTCGTAGTTCACCAAATCGTACGAAATCTGAAGAAGCTAAAACAAAAATGAACGATTTGTGTGTGTCCTTCTGAGATCACATTTTCAATTTAAGACGCCATTTATTTTTTTACCAATGTGCATTATAAATTTAGCGATCTTTTTTCTATACCAGCATACAAAATCTGCCTTTTGTATGCGGTTCTAAGTGAAGTAGTAATTTTACTGGTTCCGTTATTGCGTTCAAGAGAAGTCATTAAACGTCTATTATTTTCATCGCATTTGCATGTATAAAAATGAAGTAGCGAAAATTCATCCTTTGTTAAAAATTCCCAATAGTATATATCTTTGGGAGCACAATAAGTCTTAAAAAAATACTTACCTCAACTGAAAGTAAAACGGCAGCAATTCCTTTGCAATCGACGTTTTCAAAATGTTCGTCTACCGCTATTATTGGCTTTCTAGGATCTGCACCGGCTCGTAAACCTTTCGGATATCCTCTAATAGATGTATTTAGGTAGAGAATGTTAGGTTTCTTTTCCAATATCACAAATCTATCGGAAAATGTTAAAGTTTAGCTTTTTTAAGTTTTTTTTTTTTTTTTCATGACATACTTACTTCGGCCATAGTTGTAAAACACAACAACCGTCACCACCTGTATAAAGGTGTGTCTCCTTCCATTCATTTGGCGAGGCGATCAAATATGTTTGATCATCTTTTGTGTGAATTAATATCAATGTTGGTCCTCGATAACCAAGGACGTGATGTAGAAACCTATTAGCACCCAAACCATGTTCATTTGAATCGTACAATAACGTCCAATGGGAAGGCATCATAGACAATTTTTCTATAAATATTTGTGCTGCCGAGGCCTTATTGGCACTTGGTGATGTTACTTTTTGTGGCTTAGAGTATAATGGCGGCAATCCACCAGCTAATAACCAGGCTTGCGATAATGGCATTAGGGAGGAAGAGGCGTCAACGGAATCTCCGGACTGAACATTTTGACTTTTATCGGAAAATGGATTACGTTGTTCCAAAACTGGTGTCTGTAGTTCTATACCGCATGACTGTCCATCCTGTTCAAGGCCACGATATGCGGTTGAAAGAGTGTGAACACAATACTTATGTACCAAAAGTACTAAACGTATTAAATTCTGTTCAAACCAGCGACAAACAAAGCCAACGCTTAAAGTATCGTGACTGAAAAAAATTGATTTCGTCACAGAACTGAAGGTTCGATTAATCTGAAAAGGGAAAAAAGTATGTATAATTTTTAATTAAGAAAAACTAACAGATTATTTGAAACTCTCATCAAAGATTAATTCGAAAAACTAATGGATTATTTGAAATTTTGAAAAGTATTGTTTTTTACTATATTTTTTATTTTTTACAATCACCCCAGAAGGACAAAAAAGGTGGATATACTAGAATCTGTGACAAATTCTATGTTCATGACATTTATTGCCAAAATGCAAGAACGATGAACAATATCAGATAATTTTCTGTGAACAGGTAGAGTTGTAAGTGGGAGCTAATAATTGAAATTCATTGATGTATGATTTAATTTTTATTTCTTATGTATCAAGGTAATGCACTGAAACCACTTTGTTTTCTTATTCAATGTAAAAAGTTTTGTTCACTGATCCATTACAATACAAATACTGCACGCATTCAATAAAATTCAGAAACAGCAGTCCTTCAAAGTGTATGCGTTACATTTTCAAATAGTTGAAAAATACGAAACAAAACTGTAATTTAGGCAGCTAATTACACTTATTTCACGGTATAATCACCCTTATTTCGACTTGCTACAGACGTCCACACTAATTTGGTTTATTTATTTTTTAGCTCCTTAACTAATTTATTAAATTGGTTTGAACTTATTTTTATTTTGGAACTTTTCCATTTTATTTTATTTTGTAAAAAAAAAACCTAAAAAATACAAGTGAACATTAAAAACTCTTACAAAAAATCTTTTTGTTCTTCTACAATAATTTTAAAATGCAGACACCTTCTTCTCTTTTTAATCTTTTTATGTTTCCTAGATCGGTAAGAAACCCGCAAATGCCTTAACCACGCTTGACTCCTCCGTTAAAAAAATCTTTTGTATATAATTGCTCTCTCACGAAATTAATTTCCCTAAAATGCTATAAGCGTAAATTCTATGCTCATTTTAATCAAAATATTGTTTAGACTTTTAATGGTTTTCTTGTGGTAGAAATTTTGTTTTTGTATTGCCTTTGCATATCAGATTAATCTAATGATTCTATTCCTTGTTATTTTTGCTCATCTCTTTTTGGTAATTTTTTAAATGTATATGTTGTATAAAGATATTTAAGAATAAGAATGTTATATTTAATTTTAGAGTAGTCATGCATAGATGTTTTAGGACCCGTCCATAGCCCTATGGGTCAGGTAACTCTTTATATTGAAAATAAATAAAAAATCAAAGCCAATACAAGTCTACGTCGTCGTCACATTTCCTTAATACCGAAAATCTTCACAAATGATAATATTGAGACTTAAGGTTTGTTTCAGAACTGCAAGAATGTAAAAGTTTTTGCTTCGATAACCGATTTTCACTTTAGAATATCGAAAAAATTGCAAAATTAGTGGACTCTTACAGGCTCTGAAACATTAGAATACCGATTCGCAAACAAACGCCGTTGACAAATAGAATAAGGGTGAATATTACGTTACGCTCATGGAACAATGAAATCAAGGTAATGCACTGAAACCAATCGATTTTATTTTTATACCCTACACCACATAGTGGGAAGGGCATTATGACTTTGTGCATTTGCCTGTACTTTGTGGATCTTCATAGAATCACTTTCTGAGTCAATTTATGCATGTCAGTCCGTCCGTCCATATATTCTTGTGAACAAAATGCAGGTCGCATTTATTATCCGATTAAATTCTCCAAACAATATCTGTTTGGCCCAAGGACGAAACCTATTGTAACGGATTTCGGGTTAATTGTGCACCAAATGACTAATATATTTTCTAATGACCTGAATTTTGATACATCCCACCGAATTCAGTCTAGAAGAAAGTACATAAAATTTGGAGAAAATGGGTTCCGATATAGATATAGCTCCCATATATATTATTCATCCGATTTGGGGTTTTAAGTACCTCTCATTCGTAAAATGCACTCCACAAGAACGATATTTGGCACCGGACATCAGATACCGCTCGAAAATGCCTCTGTCAAATTTTATCGAGATCGATTTAGATTAGGATATAGTTCCTATATATATCTTAGTCCGATATCAGGTTTATTGTGCACTAAATGGCTAATATCAACCCAAATGGACTGAATTTTGGCAATGACGACTGTATTCATCCTAGAAACCAGTACTTCAAATTTGGCGTAAATCAGTTTAGATATAGCTATAGCTCCCATATAATTCATCCAATTTTGTTTTTAAGTCCCTCACATTCGTAATATGCATTCGACAATAATGATATTTGGTACCAGATATCTTATAGTGCTCGGAAATACCTCTGCCAAATTTTATCAAGATTGGATCAGATTTGGGTATAGATCCCATATCTTAATTGCGCACCAAATGGCCAATATCTGTCAAAAATTCCTAAATTGTTGTACATCCGACCGAATTCAGTCTAGAAGCAAGTACATCAAATTTGGATAATATCGGTTCAGATATACCTTTATCACCCATATATATGTTTCATCCGCTTCGGTGTATTTGGTACCAGATATCTTATAGAGCTCAGAAATACTTCTGCCAAATTTTATCGAGAACGGCTAAGATTTGGATACAGCTCCTATATATATCCTTAATGCGATTTTAGGTTTAAATTGCAAATAATCACTAACATCAGCCCAAATAGAGTGAATTTCGGGACGTACATTTCCATTTTGTGGAACTCGGCTCAGCTATATACTTTTTTAATATAATCCTTCTGGAAGTGATATCATGCACTATATAGCAATGTTATTTGGTATAAAAGATAAAATGCCTTCGTCAAATGCAATTCAGAATTGGATATGCCCCCTATATGTATATTAGTCCCCTCTGATTTGTTTTGATCGTAATTTTGACGTTGTAATTCATACAGATAGGCCTCTTTGCTTACCAAAATTGCAAACTTGTCAAATTTTTCATTGTACCATGGTTACGCTTATGCTAAAAAATATTATTTATTTACAAAATATTTTATTATTTGTAAGTATACTTTACAAAATATTGAAATGAGGCGCGGGTAACTAAGATCTTATGCGATCCTTTTATGAATAGATTTCTTAATGAGTATATTCTAGCTACATATACGAATAATATGGATCGAACGAACATTATGAATATTTAGTGCCAAACGAATTCAGAGTACAAACTCTTAAGTGGAACAAATAAGTATTTTTTCGATGCCTAAATTGATTGCAGAGTATTGACATTCTACTAGAACATGTTCAATTATAATAAGCTCGCCACAAATAGTGTCGAGTGTTAATTAGGCATTTACCAAGCCTGAGTCGGGTTAGGAAATGCAATAGGATCTAGATAATCAGGATTGCAGCTAATCCTTGGAATTGTTAAATAAACTCGTCTAAGAAAAGTGGACGAAGATTACAACATTATATGGTGAAATGAAAACAGACAATTTCTGCTATATGAGCGATAACCAATGCTTCTTTTGTCTTATCAGCGAAATCATTTCCTTTACTACCTGAATGTAATGGTATCCATAAAACTACAATCACACAGTGGATCTTCACCATATCAGTGCCGATTCCTGCTTTGTTTTCTTGAAGGGCCTTGCGACACTCAAATTATTGATACAAATTAGGGTGTTTATATATTGTTTGGCGTGGACTATGGCGGTTTTTACAGCACTCAGCTCCGCTGTGAATATACCCGTATTGCTTGGCAATCTTGTTTTGCAAATCGTTAAGAAACTGTTTGTTGTCAATTTCTTAATTCCTTCGAATGTCGGGCTTAATGCAGCAATTTTTCAAGCAAGAGTTGTTCATAGCACTTTTTACTGGTGTGGACTTTTAAGTCTAAAGATAAAGTACTCTCAATCGAATAGAGTTTATACATCAATATATGATGGCCAGACTATTAGAGAACAGTTCCTAAATATGTAGAAAATCATTGTAATTTCCCTCTATATAAAGTGCTTCTTGAGGTGTGGAACGAAGAAGCCTGTGGCAGTTCTAAGACTATTGTTAAAATTGCAAATATGTTATAAGCGTATACTCCTACAAAATCGATTCCTGATACGTTTTCAAGAGTTCTGCATATAGAATTTATGTACGTATTGTAAAGTACAACTGAGATATGCGAACCCCTGAGGTACATCGTTATCCAAAGTAAAAGAATTTCAAAAATAGCTATCTACTCTTACTACATACATTAATGCAATGACTTGACCTTGTACTCTCCAAATTATGGAGTTCTGTGAGTATACTGGTGTATACAAGAAAGTCAAAAGCCACGTAATGTACACTCCAGCTTGTGACACAATGTATGTACACCGTGATGTGGAAGGAAGGCATGTTGGATTGTGAAGAAATGTAGTAAACGCCTTGCCAAAAGTATTTCAAAAATCTTTGAAAGAACGGGGAGTAATAAGGTGGGTTTATGTCCCTGCAAAGAATTTGGATTTTTCCTTGACAGGGCAAAGAATTGCGATCTTCCAGTCATGTGGGAAGACGTCATCGTGTATTAACCTATAATACAAGTTACATATCCCTTTCTTTATTAAAGTTGGAGCATTCCGTTTCATTGAAAACTTATGTTTAACCAAAGAAGGAGGGGAACTCTTCAGAGTTTGGAAAACATCATTAAGTTTACGAAGCTCGACTTTTTCTGTAAGAAGCATGTTGTTTGTGTTTAACATTGGGATTACTAATAGAGAAAGTATGATTTAATGGGTAAGCAAATGCAAGGGTCAAAGATTCATCAGAGCTTATGGAGCTTCAAAAAGAGGTGAACGCGTTGTGGTTGGTGAGATTTTAATAAAATATGCTAGAAAATTGATCCAATTTTGGATTTCTTAAGGTGTTTACCTTATTCCATAAACAACGAACATGCATATTTAAGTCAAGAGAGTTAAAGAAATTTGTTCCATATCAATCTTTCGGCTTTCTTACATTCAGATAAGGCACAAATTCTTCTGTAATATAGAAATGATCTACGTCCGGTAGGGCTGATGTTTTCCAGGACCGAGTAGGGGCCAAGTCAAAAGTGCACATTGTTACATCTATAATTGTAAAGGTATTGCGAGTGCTTAAAATAGTAGGGGAACCGTCGTTGAGGATGGCAAAACCATGAGTATCACCAAACTCTTCCCATATGAAACCTCCATTAGAGGACTCAGATGAGCCCCAGAGGGTGTTCTGTTCGACACATAGGTGGTATGTTAATAGAATTAACTATATCTGGAGTTGCAGCTAAGCCATATTCTTTATAGACATTTATTATGTGAAGAGGAGAGCCATATAATAATAGAAATAATAGAATTTCAAATAAAATGCTGTCGTTGGCAACAATTAATATTATTTTTTGACAAAAATAGATATTCCAGACTTGGAAAAGTTATAGTTTTTGTTGTGATTATAAACTTTGTAACTTGGAAGAAATAATAGATGCATATTTTGGTCCGTGAGAGACCCAGTAAAACTATAATGCTTGGTTTGTGCACTGCATTAATTATATCTAAAGCAAATTTATGGCAAATAAAACCTCGTATGTTCCTTTGCAGAATTGTGATGTTCGTATTCAGATCCATAGAACAAAATAAAATAAAAAAATTAATGAAAAAATTATAATAACTGATTTGTTTGTTGAATTGGGCGGTAATGACTTTTGAATATTCTCCACGCATCGCGGTTCATTTTTATTTACTGATTTGAGTGTCAGGAAGAAAGAGCAAAGAGTTTACTTTAAGTTATTTTGTGTAGCTTTGATCGCCTACATTAGGCATAGTTACTGAAACGACATGGAATAAATCAAATTTACGGAGACATTTTTTCCACTAATAGTTCGCAAAACTTTCCGTAACTCAACTGTCTAAATTACACAAATGAAGGTGGGAATACATAAAGCGCTTATTTGGTTGGCTTAAGTCATCATCTGGATTCTTCGTAGAGGGACAAAGGAGTTTTAGGTTGACTTAGTTCGATTTTGGTCCTAGACTCCTTTGTTCATTTCCGAAGAAGCCAGCCGATGACTTAAGCGAGCCGAATATGTGCTTTATGTATTCCTATCTTAAGTCTACTCAACCTTTGTGCCATAGCACAATAACAAGGTCTTTTTGCAAATTAAAAAATAAAAATACACAATAATGCATTTTGATATTAAATTTGGAAGTCAGCAGGATTAAGGGGAGAGCATGGCGCAATAACAAGGTATTCATGCAAATTTAAAAAAACAAGATGAAATGTCAAAATTTTTTGCCAGCTGATGACCGAATATCCAATAACAATAATGTAAAATTTCAAGTTTTCAAAATTTTATTGTCAAAACCGTCTTCTTGTCTGACCATATATAGGCGTAAGAGTTTTTCATACAGATGGGTTGATTTCAGATTGCAGGTTCTTATTTTGCAGGCCATCCGTAATAACCAACTTGTATGTCCTAGATTTTCTACCTCAATTGGTGAGATGTCTTTTGTTGTGAGGGTTTTGATATTGTGGAATCAACTTCCATTGGCTTTACGAAATTTTTCCAATGCCAGTTCTCTCTTTAGGGTCAATGATGTTGAACATCTATGCTATGATTGTAGTTTTTGCGTCTGCTAATTATGGCCTTGCCGTTTTGTTTTATGGTTTTCTTTTATTCTTTATTTTGTTGAGCTATGAGCCCTTGAGTCATCTTCTTTATTTCAAATTTTAGAGTGTTTGAATTACTTGTACCAAAAAATTCGGTTATATTTTCAAGTCGTTGTACAACACTTGTTGTAAAGTTTATAAGAGTATCGTATGACTTACGTTAAGGAATAAGGTAAATTCCAATTTAAGTCGACTTCGAGTGACTACCGTCGTTTTTTTTTTTTTCATTTCGATTCACATTTCGATTGTACATTAATTTGTACAATTTGATAAATGCGATAATTTCCTTTTCCGGTAACATGTACTCACCCCAAAGTTGTCATAAAGTAAATACAAATTTTCTCTCTTTTAAGGTAAACAAGATATGGTTAAAAAACTGTTGAAAAATGTGGCTAAAATCATCAAATTACTAAATATTTGGAGGTACCGTATATAGACAATATTCTGGCACAAGATTTAAAAAACCATTACTTATTTTAAAGAGGGAGCTATACAAAAACGTGGACTGGCGTGGTACATTTACGAACTTGAACGTGATTAAAAAGACGGGCATAGCTAAATCTACTTAGAATCTTACGTTGATCAAGAAATGGTGTGTACGAAAATGCAATATTTTGTACAAAATGTTGTTCGACAACCCAAGAGTCCAGTATATGAGTAAAAAGAACAATTTTGACAGTTGTGTTATTGAGAGTTTGCAAAAACCATAGACAAATGAACATGTAGACAACGAAAAGTTAGCTTGCCTTATTATACAGGTGGCTCTCAGCATGTTTTGCCTATTCAACATGCTAATTAACGCAGTCGACCTAATCGACTTCGAAAACACATTTTATCGTTTTTCAAGAATTTCACTTGATTATTTATATTTCACGTACTTTTCATATTTATTTTTATTATGGAACAATTTTCAACTGACTTCAATATTTTCACTTATACGCCTGAAACGATATAGGCGACATCTGGTAATCCGACTTTTTCGAAGATAAACGGTGAGAGCATTTCTTCGTCAATATTTTCATTTGTCTATGCAAACATTAATGGACAAATTCACTCATGTAATTCACACTCAAATTCAGTAACACCACCCGTTTGAAAAACCGCGGTTTTGTTGCCGATGCAAAAATGTTTACAAATTTCCGGCAGTAAGCTTTACAAAGTGATTTTCACTAGAAAAGTTATCGTCTACAGCTATTAGGTACCCCAATATTTTGAGACTGAATAAGGAGAGTAATCATGACAGCAAATGTTTATAGATTTCAGGCAATATTTTACACACTTTAATTATTTTTCATATAACAAGCATTTAACACAGAGACCGCTGTTTTCATGCTATATTTTACTGAATGTTGTTCGATATCTTTTCGTAATACTTGGACATGAGGGAGAAACTTTTCATAGTACAGTTTTTTTCCAAAAAAGTTATAGTAAATAATTTACTTTGAATAAATGTTATAGTAAATAATGTACAAAAAATCTAATTTTTAAAAGTCTGATTATGCAGGAAAATTCTTATTGTTAAAATTCAAACAACTTACCGAAGGACATAGTAAGGAATTACCGGAGTGCTGCATAGCGATTGTGTAACATATATGGAGCAATCGAGTAACTCCTTCTCGGTCTACGAAGTCGGGATTTTCTGCTTGTGCATACATTCTTATGTAGCATTCCAATATCTTTGCATCGTCCATTATTCCTAAGAATCGCTCACACTGTTGGCGGAAGGCTACAGTGCCCAAGTAACTAGTTGTTGCTCTAGACGTCACATGCATAAATTTGAATAGACGTTGCCCAAGATCTGTATACTGCGGAAAAACCTGCGACTGTTCAAAGAATAACGTCATTGTTGGTTAAACAAGGAGTATTAAATTATTTTTGGCTTAACTCTAGTTTAGTAAAAACTCTTCAATTTTTTCGAAAATTTTTTCAGTGGTAGGTATTTTAACCATGATCCCGGGAAACTATTTTTTTCTTGGGGGACGGACCCGGGACCCCAGATTTTTGACCCGAAAGTCCGGGTTCGAGACCCCTACTAGACCCGGATCCACTTACCCGATATAGACAATATGGGTATCGTTGGAAAGCTTATGAAAATACCTATCCAACAAGTGGTCACATGATGGGGTAAGATCTTACGGTTCGGAAGTTATAGTCAAATTATCGATTTTTTGGACCCGGATTTTTTATAAAACCCCCAAAAAGTTAAGAAATGGTCCATTATGGGGGACAACAAAATTGATGCCAAATTATAGCTGACACTTCTACCTTTCCAAAAAGGTTCAATTTGTGCTAATACCTTTACTGAGTCCAGAGATATGGGTCTTTCCATCCGCATAACCCGATTCTAACCAGTTCATTAAAACTATGTTTTCAATAAAAAAAGGTATATTTTGCGTAAGAATTCAGAAATCTTTGATTCGCGTTAGCCGGTGTAGGACATACCCAGAGGAGAAAATCTCAAGCCCCGGCCGAAGGCCGGCTACTTACAAAAGGTATCCAATTTAGAAAACTTTGGTTCGCGTTAGCCGGTGTGGGACATACCCAGAGGAGAAAATCTCAAGCCCCGGCCGAAGGCCTGCTATTTCCAAAAAGTGTCAAATTTAGAAAACATTGGTTCGCGTTAGCCGGTGTGGGACATACCCAGAGGAGAAAATCTCAAGCTCCGGCCGAAGGCCGGCTATATACAAAAAGTGTCAAATTTAGAAAACTTTGGTTCGCGTTAGCCGGTTTAGGACATACCCAGAGGAGAAAATCTCAAGCCCCGGCCGAAGGCCGGCTACTTACAAAAGGTATCCAATTTAGAAAACTTTGGTTCGCGTTAGCCGGTGTAGGACATACCCAGAGGAGAAAATCTCAAGCCCCGGCCGAAGGCCGGCTATTTACAAAGAGTGCCGAAATTATGAACCTTTTGTTCGCGTTAGCCGGGGTCGGACATACCCATAGGTGAAAACCTCAAGCCCCGGCCGAAGGCCGGCTATTTACAAAAAGTGCCAAATTTAGAAAACTTTTGTTATTCCGACGACTGCTACGCGAAATAAACACTTTTTTCATTAAAAACATAATTTTAATGAACTGGTTAGAATCGGGTTATGCGGATGGAAAGACCCATATCTCTGGAACCGAAAAAGGTATTAGCACAAATTGTAGCATTTTGGAAAGGTAAGAGTGTCAGCTATAATTAGGAAACAATTTTGTTGACCCCCATAATGGGCCCTTTTTTGACTTTTTGGGGGTTTCATAAAAAATCCGGGTCCAAAAAATCGATAATTTGACTATAACTTCCGAACCATGACAACTTACCCCTTCATGTGACCACTTGTTGGATAGGTATTTCCATAAGCTTTCAATCGATACCCATATTGTCTATATCGGGTAAGTGGATCCGGGTCCAGGCGGGGTCTTGATCCCGGACTTTTGGGTCAAAAATCTGGGGTCCCGGGTCCGTCCCCCAAGAAAAAAATAGTTTCCCGGGATCAGGGTAAAAATACCTACCTCTGGAAAAAATTTCGAAAAAATCTAAGAGTTTTTACTAAACTAGAGTTGTTCCTTATTTTTAATCAATTTTTTTGTATTCAATGATGTCGCAACCTACCACAAACACTTCCGATGTGATTCCATGTACACCTTGTTTTAAAGATTTTTCTTTAAGAATTTCGGATAGCTTTTCAATGGGAACCAATTGTGTAAAATATTTCTCGGTTACATCTGCTCCAGAAGCTGAACGGCTCATTGTATTTTCGACCTTGAGAGCAGCATTAACTGCTAAAGAATGCCCACTTTTCTTGTTATTGTTAGCTCCACCTTCGGGCACTTCACCACCATCATTACTGTTTGACGTTGAGTTTCCCATTTTGAGCAGATAATTATTTTGAAGTTTTTCTTCGTAAAAAATGTCCAACAAATTAAGCGCTCTTATTTGTATAACTAATTAGCAATAACAAAGGTAACAAATGCGCAATAATTATTTAAAATGATTGCACAGAAAAAAATGTTAGAAAAACTTCGTTGAATTGGCTTATCAAAACTGATTCAATACATGTATGTACGTAAAAGTACATAATTTAGTACGTTTTAAGCAAAAAAGTTGGGTACATCGTTAAGAGTGACGTAAACCACAGAAGGGATGTAAATATATGGCAGAATAATACAGGTATATGCCTCAACGCTTGAGAACATTGATGTGTGAAAATGTTTAAAACATTTTGCAAATATAAGTAGATTGTTATATGTTTTCTTATACGACGCAAATCAAAGGTTGTTATAATATCGATTTTTCAACATTTTTTGCAATATTTCAATAGTTTTTCATTCAACATTTTCAATTCCGAAATAGGGTTGACAGTTCATTATCCTAGCAGCTGTATTCTTCTACCATGATGCCAATAGGTCCGTTTCACGCTGTTTCAACATCTCTTTGACTTTAAACTATTTCCATAATTGTTCTCTTCCGGAACCTTCAAAAATAAAATAATATTTGTTGTTGTTGTATATTGTTGACCTGTTATATTTATTTTACTTATTTTGTTAATTGCTTGGCTTAAGGTCATTAAAAAAAAACTATGTTTTTATTTTTGAATTTTTCCTTTTTTATTCATCCAATATTTCGATTTCCTCCGGAAATCACCTTCAGGGATCTGTTTTACAAAAAACACAAATTACAAACTGATTTTAACAATATATAACACAATAAATAACATACATTTTTAAAGTAAAAAGCTCGTCTATTGAGTTTAAATGTCACTATCGAACTAAGTTTTCTTTCGTCGGTGTTTATGAACTAGGCTTCTGTAAATGTATTATAAAACCGATACAGACCATTGTGCTCACATTTACAGAAGCCTAGTTCATAAACACCGACGAAAGAAAACTTAGTTCGATAGTAACATTTAAACTCAATAGACGAGCTTTTTACTTTAAAAATGTATGTTATTTATTGTGTTATATATTGTTAAAATCAGTTTGTAATTTGTGTTTTTTGTAAAACAGATCCCTGAAGATGATTTCCGGAGGAAATCGAAATATTGGATGAATAAAAAAGGAAAAATTCAAAAATAAAACATAGTTTTTTTTAATGACCTTAAGCCAAGCAATTAACAAAATAAGTAAAATAAAATAATATTATAATAAACGATTTTGACTTGGCGACATCCATGGAGAAATTATACATGGAAACATGTGATACACAATTGTTTCATAATATTTCATTGACAACATCCAACTTTCAAAATTAAAATTTCCTCCTTTGAAATGCACATACACACAACTTGTGATCTCTGAAAAAAAAGAAATCGTTTATATTTTGCGATTCCTGGCAAATATAAGGTTTGTCTGGTTACTTTTCCAGCAGGAATTGTCCAGCAACTTCTTTCTGAGAGAGTAAGGTAGTTTATTCTCTTTTGCGAGGAAAATTCGAAAAGTAAACAGACGGTATTTCTGCAGAAGCTTGCAACTAATCAGCTGATTTGTCAAAACAAACCAATTTGTCCCCTATTATAAGAATTAAGACAAAGGAAGCAACACTACCTGCGTGAAGTTAGCAACGTTGCTAACTATCCATAACATCGAATTCCACCAAAACTACAGGGCGACTCAGAACATCGAAATTTCACATTTAATACTTTTTTTCAACTGTGCGTCAGAGAAATAACCTGGAACCGATTTGAAAAAAAAAATAATTTTTAAAATTATGAATGAAAATGTCCATGAAATAAACAAATTTTGTTCGATAATGAATTCTTATACTCCAGTTATTAATTCCATACATAACATCGCAAATCAGTTTATGATACAACAACATTTTCAAATTCTGATATTTCACTGGTGGTCAGGACGGGAATCTGGCTTTGAAAGCCTCCTTATAAAAACGTCCAAAAAATGTAAATGCCAAATGAAAGTAGGAGCCCTTATGAGTATTTTGGCATATAAAATGTTCTCCAAGTCAGTTTTTGGTAGAACAAAATTTCCAATTTTCTGATATTCCACTGGTGGTCAGGACAGAAATCTGCCTCTGGAAGCCTCCATATAAAAACGTCCAAAAAACTGTGAATGCCAAATGAAAGTGGGAGCCCTTACGAGTATTTTGGCATATAATATGTTCTCCAAGTCAGTTTTTGGTGGAACAAAATTTCCAATTTTCTGATATTTCACTGGTGGTCAGGACGGGAATCTGGCTCTGGAAGCCTCCATATAAAAACGTCCAGAAAACTGTGAATGCCAAATGAAAGTGGGAGCCCTTACGAGTAAAATTGTAAAATTGCTAAACTTTCACAATTTTTGAAAAGTAAGTTCCTTATCCTTTTATGCCCTCCACCATAGTATAGCGGGTATATTAAGTTTGTCACTTCGAAATATACATTTAAGACTCCACAGAGTATATGTATTCTGCATCAGCATAAAATTCTATGTCGATTTAGCTAACCGGTATTTTTCTACCATGGGTAAACCGTGTGTAGAAGAATACAGGTAGTGGCATCGACGCAGCTGCTGGGACAATGAATTGTCAAACCAATTTTGGAATTGAAAATGTTAAATTAAAAATAATTTGGTTCCTCTTCTATTGAGCTTAGAAACTTGTCACTTGGGTAAAAAAGTTTATTTGCCATAGAAGTTATTTTTAAAATAACTTCTGGGGAGAATATCCCAGAAAAAAAAAACAAGGGAACTGATGAGGATTGGTGGATCTTTCCGAAACGTAGCCAGATTCCATCGTTCTCCTCTAATAAACAAACGCTGTTTTTATAAAAACAACAATAAAAGTATTAAGCCTGGTCATTTTGTAACAACAAAATTATTGAAATTTGTAAAAATTGTTGAAAAATACATATCATATTTGCATCGGTATAAGAATACATATAAAATCTACTTATTTTTGACAAAACATTTAAAATTTTTTGACATATCAATATTCCCAAGCGTTGCTGCATCTACCTGTATTCTTCTACCATGGGTTAACCCGCCGAATCTATGAAACCCAGTGAGTTAATCATCTATAGTCTAAACGTACCATTCATTGTACAATCGTGTGTTCTAACTCCAAAGCATGGTAGAAGAATATAGGCAGACACATCGACACAGCTGCTGCTACAGTGAACTGTCAAACCAAGTTCGGAATTGAATATGATGAATGAAAACTTATTTAAATTTATAAAAATTGTTGAAAAACGCAAATTATAATAACCTTCGAATGACGTCGTATAAGAAAACATATAAAAATCTGCTTATATTTGAAAAAACATATAAAATTGTTTCACATATCAATGTTTCCAAGCATTGATGCATCCATGGTACAATGAAGAGACGGTAGGTCAACTTTGAAAAAATTGCAAGTATAGAGGTCTACCTGTTTGGCTTGTAATGTCAGAATTAGTATCAAAACGATAAAAAAATCAAACAACTAGTTGCATTTAATTTGAATAAATAATTTAAAACCGCGATAACTGAATGAAAGGTCAACACTTCTTTTCAAAATCATGTACTATATATCTCTAAAAAATTATTTCGCTACAAAAACTCTAGATTTTGTCGATGCATACGTTGAAATAAACATTTTGAAAACATCCGAATTTGAATATTTGCTGAACAATATTTTTGTTATTGAAAAGAAAACACATACGTAAACAAATAAAAATGACATATTAAGCCAAGAAAATAAAAAAAATTAAAATCATATGGTATCATAGCCCTACCTTGATATCATTGTACCATGGATGCATCTTTCTGTATTCTTCTACAATGCTCCAAAGATAGGAGTGTGAACAGCACAATATCTTAAATATTTAACGCCGTCGTAAGAGCTGCTATATCTGTCAATATTAGACGGCGACAATCGCATAAAACCAACTCTGCCTTGTCTGCTGTGTTTTCTCCTTTTGTTATAGATCGAAAACAAATATTTGATATAAATTATTAAGTGAATTAGTCAATGATTGTATATTATTATATTTGTGTAGAATATTTAAATAAAACCGGATTCTTTAAACTGCAATATCAGTCTCATTGCAGAGTTGGTATATATTGCATTTTGTGCAAATTGCCTTCCTGTCACCTTCCTTTAAAATTTGCAATTGATTTAAAACTAATGGTAGCATTTTGGAAAGGTAAGAGTGTCAGCAATAATTTGGCGCCAATTTGATTGACTCCCATAATGGGTCTTTTTTAGACTTTTTGAGGCTTTTATAAGAAATCCGGGTCCAAAAATCAATAATCTTACGGTTCGGAAGTTATAGTCAAATTATCGATTTTTTGGACCCGGATTTTTTATAAAACCCCCAAAAAGTTAAGAAATGGTCCATTATGGGGGACAACAAAATTGATGCCAAATTATAGCTGACACTTCTACCTTTCCAAAAAGGTTCAATTTGTGCTAATACCTTTACTGAGTCCAGAGATATGGGTCTTTCCATCCGCATAACCCGATTCTAACCAGTTCATTAAAACTATGTTTTCAATAAAAAAAGGTATATTTTGCGTAAGAATTCAGAAATCTTTGATTCGCGTTAGCCGGTGTAGGACATACCCAGAGGAGAAAATCTCAAGCCCCGGCCGAAGGCCGGCTACTTACAAAAGGTATCCAATTTAGAAAACTTTGGTTCGCGTTAGCCGGTGTGGGACATACCCAGAGGAGAAAATCTCAAGCCCCGGCCGAAGGCCTGCTATTTCCAAAAAGTGTCAAATTTAGAAAACATTGGTTCGCGTTAGCCGGTGTGGGACATACCCAGAGGAGAAAATCTCAAGCTCCGGCCGAAGGCCGGCTATATACAAAAAGTGTCAAATTTAGAAAACTTTGGTTCGCGTTAGCCGGTTTAGGACATACCCAGAGGAGAAAATCTCAAGCCCCGGCCGAAGGCCGGCTACTTACAAAAGGTATCCAATTTAGAAAACTTTGGTTCGCGTTAGCCGGTGTAGGACATACCCAGAGGAGAAAATCTCAAGCCCCGGCCGAAGGCCGGCTATTTACAAAGAGTGCCGAAATTATGAACCTTTTGTTCGCGTTAGCCGGGGTCGGACATACCCATAGGTGAAAACCTCAAGCCCCGGCCGAAGGCCGGCTATTTACAAAAAGTGCCAAATTTAGAAAACTTTTGTTATTCCGACGACTGCTACGCGAAATAAACACTTTTTTCATTAAAAACATAATTTTAATGAACTGGTTAGAATCGGGTTATGCGGATGGAAAGACCCATATCTCTGGAACCGAAAAAGGTATTAGCACAAATTGTAGCATTTTGGAAAGGTAAGAGTGTCAGCTATAATTAGGAAACAATTTTGTTGACCCCCATAATGGGCCCTTTTTTGACTTTTTGGGGGTGTCATAAAAAATCCGGGTCCAAAAAATCGATAATTTGACTATAACTTCCGAACCATGACAACTTACCCCTTCATGTGACCACTTGTTGGATAGGTATTTCCATAAGCTTTCAATCGATACCCATATTGTCTATATCGGGTAAGTGGATCCGGGTCCAGGCGGGGTCTTGATCCCGGACTTTTGGGTCAAAAATCTGGGGTCCCGGGTCCGTCCCCCAAGAAAAAAATAGTTTCCCGGGATCAGGGTAAAAATACCTACCTCTGGAAAAAATTTCGAAAAAATCTAAGAGTTTTTACTAAACTAGAGTTGTTCCTTATTTTTAATCAATTTTTTTGTATTCAATGATGTCGCAACCTACCACAAACACTTCCGATGTGATTCCATGTACACCTTGTTTTAAAGATTTTTCTTTAAGAATTTCGGATAGCTTTTCAATGGGAACCAATTGTGTAAAATATTTCTCGGTTACATCTGCTCCAGAAGCTGAACGGCTCATTGTATTTTCGACCTTGAGAGCAGCATTAACTGCTAAAGAATGCCCACTTTTCTTGTTATTGTTAGCTCCACCTTCGGGCACTTCACCACCATCATTACTGTTTGACGTTGAGTTTCCCATTTTGAGCAGATAATTATTTTGAAGTTTTTCTTCGTAAAAAATGTCCAACAAATTAAGCGCTCTTATTTGTATAACTAATTAGCAATAACAAAGGTAACAAATGCGCAATAATTATTTAAAATGATTGCACAGAAAAAAATGTTAGAAAAACTTCGTTGAATTGGCTTATCAAAACTGATTCAATACATGTATGTACGTAAAGTACATAATTTAGTACGTTTTAAGCAAAAAAGTTGGGTACATCGTTAAGAGTGACGTAAACCACAGAAGGGATGTAAATATATGGCAGAATAATACAGGTATATGCCTCAACGCTTGAGAACATTGATGTGTGAAATGTTTAAAACATTTTGCAAATATAAGTAGATTGTTATATGTTTTCTTATACGACGCAAATCAAAGGTTGTTATAATATCGATTTTTCAACATTTTTTGCAATATTTCAATAGTTTTTCATTCAACATTTTCAATTCCGAAATAGGGTTGACAGTTCATTATCCTAGCAGCTGTATTCTTCTACCATCATGCCAATAGGTCCGTTTCACGCTGTTTCAACATCTCTTTGACTTTAAACTATTTCCATAATTGTTCTCTTCCGGAACCTTCAAAATAAAATAATATTTGTTGTTGTTGTATATTGTTGACCTGTTATATTTATTTTACTTATTTTGTTAATTGCTTGGCTTAAGGTCATTAAAAAAAAACTATGTTTTTATTCTTGAATTTTTCCTTTTTTATTCATCCAATATTTCGATTTCCTCCGGAAATCACCTTCAGGGATCTGTTTTACAAAAAACACAAATTACAAACTGATTTTAACAATATATAACACAATAAATAACATACATTTTTAAAGTAAAAAGCTCGTCTATTGAGTTTAAATGTCACTATCGAACTAAGTTTTCTTTCGTCGGTGTTTATGAACTAGGCTTCTGTAAATGTATTATAAAACCGATACAGACCATTGTGCTCACATTTACAGAAGCCTAGTTCATAAACACCGACGAAAGAAAACTTAGTTCGATAGTAACATTTAAACTCAATAGACGAGCTTTTTACTTTAAAAATGTATGTTATTTATTGTGTTATATATTGTTAAAATCAGTTTGTAATTTGTGTTTTTTGTAAAACAGATCCCTGAAGATGATTTCCGGAGGAAATCGAAATATTGGATGAATAAAAAGGAAAAATTCAAAAATAAAAACATAGTTTTTTTTTAATGACCTTAAGCCAAGCAATTAACAAAATAAGTAAAATAAAATAATATTATAATAAACGATTTTGACTTGGCGACATCCATGGAGAAATTATACATGGAAACATGTGATACACAATTGTTTCATAATATTTCATTGACAACATCCAACTTTCAAAATTAAAATTTCCTCCTTTGAAATGCACATACACACAACTTGTGATCTCTGAAAAAAAAGAAATCGTTTATATTTTGCGATTCCTGGCAAATATAAGGTTTGTCTGGTTACTTTTCCAGCAGGAATTGTCCAGCAACTTCTTTCTGAGAGAGTAAGGTAGTTTTATTCTCTTTTGCGAGGAAAATTCGAAAAGTAAACAGACGGTATTTCTGCAGAAGCTTGCAACTAATCAGCTGATTTGTCAAAACAAACCAATTTGTCCCCTATTATAAGAATTAAGACAAAGGAAGCAACACTACCTGCGTGAAGTTAGCAACGTTGCTAACTATCCATAACATCGAATTCCACCAAACTACAGGGCGACTCAGAACATCGAAATTTCACATTTAATACTTTTTTTCAACTGTGCGTCAGAGAAATAACCTGGAACCGATTTGAAAAAAAAAAATAATTTTTAAAATTATGAATGAAAATGTCCATGAAATAAACAAATTTTGTTCGATAATGAATTCTTATACTCCAGTTATTAATTCCATACATAACATCGCAAATCAGTTTATGATACAACAACATTTTCAAATTCTGATATTTCACTGGTGGTCAGGACGGGAATCTGGCTTTGAAAGCCTCCTTATAAAACGTCCAAAAAATGTAAATGCCAAATGAAAGTAGGAGCCCTTATGAGTATTTTGGCATATAAAATGTTCTCCAAGTCAGTTTTTGGTAGAACAAAATTTCCAATTTTCTGATATTCCACTGGTGGTCAGGACAGAAATCTGCCTCTGGAAGCCTCCATATAAAAACGTCCAAAAAACTGTGAATGCCAAATGAAAGTGGGAGCCCTTACGAGTATTTTGGCATATAATATGTTCTCCAAGTCAGTTTTTGGTGGAACAAAATTTCCAATTTTCTGATATTTCACTGGTGGTCAGGACGGGAATCTGGCTCTGGAAGCCTCCATATAAAAACGTCCAGAAAACTGTGAATGCCAAATGAAAGTGGGAGCCCTTACGAGTAAAATTGTAAAATTGCTAAACTTTCACAATTTTTGAAAAGTAAGTTCCTTATCCTTTATGCCCTCCACCATAGTATAGCGGGTATATTAAGTTTGTCACTTCGAAATATACATTTAAGACTCCACAGAGTATATGTATTCTGCATCAGCATAAAATTCTATGTCGATTTAGCTAACCGGTATTTTTCTACCATGGGTAAACCGTGTGTAGAAGAATACAGGTAGTGGCATCGACGCAGCTGCTGGGACAATGAATTGTCAAACCAATTTTGGAATTGAAAATGTTAAATTAAAAATAATTTGGTTCCTCTTCTATTGAGCTTAGAAACTTGTCACTTGGGTAAAAAAGTTTATTTGCCATAGAAGTTATTTTTAAAATAACTTCTGGGGAGAATATCCCAGAAAAAAAAACAAGGGAACTGATGAGGATTGGTGGATCTTTCCGAAACGTAGCCAGATTCCATCGTTCTCCTCTAATAAACAAACGCTGTTTTTATAAAAACAACAATAAAAGTATTAAGCCTGGTCATTTGTAACAACAAAATTATTGAAATTTGTAAAAATTGTTGAAAAATACATATCATATTTGCATCGGTATAAGAATACATATAAAAATCTACTTATTTTTGACAAAACATTTAAAATTTTTTGACATATCAATATTCCCAAGCGTTGCTGCATCTACCTGTATTCTTCTACCATGGGTTAACCCGCCGAATCTATGAAACCCAGTGAGTTAATCATCTATAGTCTAAACGTACCATTCATTGTACAATCGTGTGTTCTAACTCCAAAGCATGGTAGAAGAATATAGGCAGACACATCGACACAGCTGCTGCTACAGTGAACTGTCAAACCAAGTTCGGAATTGAATATGATGAATGAAAACTTATTTAAATTTATAAAAATTGTTGAAAAACGCAAATTATAATAACCTTCGAATGACGTCGTATAAGAAAACATATAAAAATCTGCTTATATTTGAAAAAACATATAAAATTGTTTCACATATCAATGTTTCCAAGCATTGATGCATCCATGGTACAATGAAGAGACGGTAGGTCAACTTTGAAAAAATTGCAAGTATAGAGGTCTACCTGTTTGGCTTGTAATGTCAGAATTAGTATCAAAACGATAAAAAAATCAAACAACTAGTTGCATTTAATTTGAATAAATAATTTAAAACCGCGATAACTGAATGAAAGGTCAACACTTCTTTTCAAAATCATGTACTATATATCTCTAAAAAATTATTTCGCTACAAAAACTCTAGATTTTGTCGATGCATACGTTGAAATAAACATTTTGAAAACATCCGAATTTGAATATTTGCTGAACAATATTTTTGTTATTGAAAAGAAAACACATACGTAAACAAATAAAAATGACATATTAAGCCAAGAAAATAAAAAAAATTAAAATCATATGGTATCATAGCCCTACCTTGATATCATTGTACCATGGATGCATCTTTCTGTATTCTTCTACAATGCTCCAAAGATAGGAGTGTGAACAGCACAATATCTTAAATATTTAACGCCGTCGTAAGAGCTGCTATATCTGTCAATATTAGACGGCGACAATCGCATAAAACCAACTCTGCCTTGTCTGCTGTGTTTTCTCCTTTTGTTATAGATCGAAAACAAATATTTGATATAAATTATTAAGTGAATTAGTCAATGATTGTATATTATTATATTTGTGTAGAATATTTAAATAAACCGGATTCTTTAAACTGCAATATCAGTCTCATTGCAGAGTTGGTATATATTGCATTTTGTGCAAATTGCCTTCCTGTCACCTTCCTTTAAAATTTGCAATTGATTTAAAACTAATGGTAGCATTTTGGAAAGGCAAGAGTGTCAGCAATAATTTGGCGCCAATTTGATTGACTCCCATAATGGGTCTTTTTTAGACTTTTTGAGGCTTTTATAAGAAATCCGGGTCCAAAAATCAATAATTTTACTGTTGGAGGTATTTATGTTTATTTATAAGCTTTCAAACCATAGGTATCGTTGTCTATATCGGGTAAGTGGATCCGGGTCTTGAACCCGAAGTTTCGTGTCAAAATCGCGGGTCCGTCCCCAAGAAAAAATAGTTTCCCACAATCAGGGTAAAAATATCTTATAAATAAATATAAATACCTATCCAACAGTAAAATTATTGATTTTTGGACCCGGATTTCTTATAAAACCCGCAAAAAGTCTAAAAGAGGCCCATTATGGGAGTCAATCAAATTGGCGCCAAATTATTGCTGACACTCTTACCTTTCCAAAATGCTACCATTTGTAGTAATAAAATAGAGTTAAGTCAAAATCGCGCAAATATTTTGTATTATGTTTTAACCATTATCCATGCTTTTCCTTGTGGCTTGTTGATGTTTTAAATCAATTGCAAATTTTAAAGGAAGGTGACATGAAGGCAATTTGCACAAAATGCAATATATGCCAACTCTGCAATGTAACTGATATTTCAGTTTAAAGAATCCGGATTTATTTTAATGTTCTACACAAATATAATAATATACAATCATTGACTAATTCACTTAATAATTTATATCAATTATTTGTTTTCGATCTATAACAAAAGACAAAAGGCGAAAACACAGCAGACAAGGCAGAGTTGGTTTTTTGCGATTGTCGCCGTCAGACAGATATAGCAGCTCTTACGACGGCGTTAAATATTTAAGATATTGTGCTGTTCACACTCCTATCTTTGGAGCATTGTAGAAGAATACAGATAGATGCATCAATGCTTGGAAACATTGATATGTGAAACAATTTTATATGTTTTTTCAAATATAAGCAGATTTTTATATGTTTTCTTATACGACGTCATTCGGAGGTTATTATAATTTGCGTTTTCCAACAATTTTTATAAATTTAAATAAGTCATATTCAATTCCGAACTTGGTTTGACAGTTCACTGTAGCAGCAGCTGTGTCGATATATTCTTCTACCATGCTTTGGAGTTAGAACACACGATTGTACAATGAATGGTACGTTTAGACTATGGATGATTAATTCACTGGGTTTCATAGATTCGGCGGGTTAAATCATGGTAAAAGAATACAGGTGGATGCAGCAAAGCTTGGGAATATTGATATGTCAAAAATTTTAAATGTTTTGTCAAAAATAAGTAGATTTTTATATGTATTCTTATACCCATGCAAATCGGAGGTTGTTATGATATGTATTTTTCAACAATTTTTACAAATTTCAATAACTTTGTTGTTACAAAATGGCCAGGTTTAATACTTTTATTGTTGTTTTTATAAAAACAGCGTTTGTTTATTAGAGGAGAACGATGGAATCTGGCTACGTTTCGGAAAGAGCCACCAATCCTCATCAGTTCCCTTGTTTTTTGTCTGGGATATTCTCCCCAGAAGTTATTTTAAAAATAACTTCTATGGCAAATAAACTTTTTTACCCAAGTGACAAGTTTCTAAGCTCAATAAAAGAGGAACCAAATTATTTTTAATTTAACATTTTCAATTCCAAAATTGGTTTGACAATTCATTGTCCCAGCAGCTGCGTCGATGCCACTACCTGTATTCTTCTACACACGGTTTACCCATGGTAGAAAAATACAGGTTAGCTAAATCGACATAGAATTTTATGCTGATGAAGAATACATATACTCTGTGGAGTCATAAATGTATATTCGAAGTGACAAACTTAATATACCCTCTATACTATGGTGGAAAAAATTGTGACAGTTTGGCAATTTTACAATTTTACTCGTAAGGGCTCCCACTTTCATTTGGCATTCACAGTTTTTTAGACGTTTTTATATGGAGGCTTCCAGAGCCAGATTCCCGTCCTGACCACCAGTGGAATATCAGAAAATTGGAAATTTTGTTCTACCACAAACTGACTTGGAGAACATTTTATATGCCAAAATACTCGTAAGGGCTCCCACTTACATTTGGCATTCACAGTTTTCTGGACGTTTTAATATGGAGGCTTCCAGAGGCAGATTTCCGTCACGACCACCAGTGAAATATCAGTATTTGAAAATGTTGTTGTATCACGAACTGATTTGCGATGTTATGTATGGAATTATAACTGGGGTATGAGAATTCATTATGGAACAAAATTTGTTTATTTCATGGACTTTTTCATTTATAATTTTATAAATTAATTTTGTTTTCAAATCGGTTCCAGGTTTTTTCTCTGACGCACAGTTGAAAAAAGGTATTAAATGTGAAATTTCGATGTTCTGAGTCGCCCTGTAGTTTTGGGGAAATTCGATGTTATCGATAGTTAGCAACGTTGCTAACTTCACGCAGGTGTTTTCTTCTATCGTAGAATACCACTCCACCTCGGTACAGTAAAGAACACAACAATACAGTACCATAATGTTTACTTTCGAACGCTGATTGTTGGGGACGCTTTTAATTTTATATCCAGTTAATGTTTTTGTCATTTCATCCCAAATTAAGAAAACAGAAAACATAACACAGTCTTGAATGTTTAATGTTTCTAGAATGGAGCAATATGAAATACAGGTAAATCTCATTTTGAGGCCTCATATTTTCTCCATTTGTGATAAGTGCTAAAAAAAGAACATTCTTTGGTTCGTGTTTCGCCGCCAGGACTTATGAAGTTTGCTATCATTGACGTTGATGAACTAATTCTT
Source organism: Musca domestica (assembly GCF_030504385.1). Classification (NCBI taxonomy): domain Eukaryota; kingdom Metazoa; phylum Arthropoda; class Insecta; order Diptera; family Muscidae; genus Musca; species Musca domestica. The sequence continues at coordinate 1,267,445 of NW_026712442.1, read as the reverse complement.
CCGTAAAATTCGCTCTGTTATTTCTGTCAGTCTTTAACAATGCGATATGGAAATCAGAATATTTGTGTTGGGAAAAGATCTTTAAACGATTTTAATTGAGGACTAAAAGAATATGAATTTTTGTATAAGAATCATTGAAAGCTAACAAACATTTTGTTTATATATGTTATATATGTATTTTTATAGCTACTTACTGTTGAGCAATCATTATCAGCAAGCCAAAATGAAAGTGAACGTCTAGAACTACTGGCCCTAAAGGAAAACTTGATCGAACTTATAGCCCTTACACAATTTTCCAAAGATGAAGAACAACCTTGCGAAAATTCAAGAAAGAAGAATGAAATAGATGAAGAATTCAAGCAATTTATGAACGAAATGCAGGAAATTGATGACGGTTTGAAAAAGCTGAAGGTACCAATTCTAAACAGTTCTTATAATATCCGCATGACATCAAGATTTTTGTTCAAATGTAGGAAGGATATCAGAACATGGTCGGAGAGAAATGCAGTGCTCCACATAAACATGCGTGGGGCGCTGTTGAATACCACAATGCTATAATTTGTAGCATTGAAAAGGAAGCCCCTATTGATGTTGATGGCAATGTTGATGTTAAATTTCGCATTCTTTTCACAAACCCCACTCACAAAGAAATGCTCCCTTGCTCTTATTTTTTGGAAGGAGAGTGTCGTTTTGACAGTGAAAATTGTCATTATTCCCACGGCGAAGTAGTTTCGGCGTCAGCTTTGCGTGAATATACTGAACCAGATTTTTCCCGATTGTCAAGGAATTGTGTTGTTTTGGCCAAAATGGAGGACGGACTCTGGCAAAGAGGACGTGTACTATGTGCAAACTTCGTGGAAAAAGAATGCCGAGTTCGTTTAGATAACGCCAAGAGGGAGCACAAAGAGCAAGATTTAAAATTTGAAAATTTGTTACCTATTTATGGTATGAAATTGTTGTTAGTTAAAAAAAGCAATATATATATATATATATATATATATATATATATATATATATATATATATATATATATATATGTGTGTGTGTGTGTATATATATATATCCTAAATTTTTTGAAAATTCAGAAGATGACACTTCAAGTGATGATGCAGATAGCGACGCGGGTGATACGTCCCAATTTTATGACAGTTATATAAGTCTCAATAATGCCTTAACGTATGAATTATCACAACCTCTCGGAGCTTGGGAGAAGCATACAAGGGTAACCTTTTGCTGAAATTTACATACAAAAACTAATATATTAATATTTCGTTTAAGGGTATCGGCTCGAAAATAATGGCTAAGATGGGCTATATTTATGGGTCAGGTTTGGGTACTAATGGTAGAGGCATAATAACACCAGTATCTGCACTAATACTGCCTCCTGGAAGGTCACTTGATCATTGCATGGATCTCCGTGAAGCAGCGAATGGTGACAAAGATTTGTTCGATGCCGAAAAGAAAATGGAAAGAGAACAAAAGAAGCAATTAGCAATGAGTGCTAAGGTTTGCGAAAAAGCTGCAAAAAGGGTTGATGTATTTTCATTTATAAATGATAATGTTTTAGCATTGCCAACGCCAAAAGGCAAATCAGCAATACCAAAAAAATCATTACAAAGCCATACATCCAAATCTCTTAATGTTGAAAGTGTAAAGGTAGCAGATGATATTCGTCGTAAAGAACGGGAAATATTAGAAGTTGAAAAATCCTTGAAACGTAACGCTGATGAGAAATCTGAAATTTGCTGCCGCCTAAAACAGAAGCTAGAGGCAAAGAAAATTGAATTGAACGTTTTAAAAGAAGAACAAAAGTGCCTTTCCAAAGAACAATCCACAAGGAAGACGAAAGAAAAGTTGTGCATATTTTAAATGCCAACGAACGTTTACCAAATCAATCACTTTATTTGTCTTTTCTTATATGGTGAAAGAATAAGAGCAATTGCGAACTTTATACAGTATGCAGGAAACTTAAATCCTATGCATTCACACAAGAAGATATCTTAAGTATTGTTTTTAATGCATTGTGATGGAGAAGACACCATTTTTCAATTTAACGCTTTAGTTTTACATATTTTTGTAGCTGAATTTTGAGTTCGTTATAACAAAATTGGCTTCTTGCGCATATAATTTCAAATTCGGCACACAGTATAGAAGAAAAACGTCCAAACTATAACTATAGAATGTGTACTAACAATTGGTTAACCGCTTGTTAGTACACATTCTATCAATTTAAAATATTAAAGGCAATTTTGACCTATAAAAAATCTATACTTTTATACTTTAGTCATGCATCCCAAAACAAATAATCGTAGAAATCGTATCCATATTTAATTGATGCCATTGTCTACAAAGTAATTAAATAAATGCTACAAACGGAATTATCAGATTTTTAAAATCTGCATACAATAGTCCGGTATGGGTAGTCGAAGAAAAAAAAAATATTTTCTTTATGATATCGAAAAATTCTGGTTCTAGAACCGAGCAAATGATTTCGCAGAAGTTTCAAATTGTATTAACTGCATGTTGCGTTCGTTTTGATTAAAATTTTGATATTGGGCAAAAATATCATATTTTGCAAGAAAATTTATATGAAACTAGCTGGCCCAGTCCGCTTTGCCGGCCCGTAGTTTTAGTCTTTAATGCATAGTTTTTAAAGCATAATAATTCCCAAATCTGGCTCACATAAGTGGCACAATTTTTAGTATAAATGATGACTCGATTAAATAGAAATAAAGACGTCTTTCAAAAAACCTGATTCAGTAAGAGGTTTTAGTTTGAGAGTTAAAAACCTAAATAATATAGCATATATATTAAAAAGTATACCTTTGCTCTTTATAATAGATCCAAAGTAGCCTAAACACACATTTTAAGTCAAATCGATTCGAAAATATAATCAAAACCCTCGAAAAAGGTAGATGCCAAATAATAAGCCAAAATCAATTGAAAAAATGTGACCAAGACCCTGGTAATAGCTAAACCACCGGATACCTTCACATAAGAGTTATAATGAAGCATACTTATAATATTTAAAAGAATTTGTTTTTCTTTCTAAAATCTCAAATTACCAACATTGAGGAATTTGAAAGGGGCTATATCACAATGTAAACCAACCTGGCACATATTTTGTACAAATGATTCTTCATGTAACCCCTAGGACTTTATCAAATTTAAAACTTTTTCGTAACTTTTGCGGAGTATAGGGCAAAATATTTGCGGCCCTTTGTGTATTGTTAAGCTATATAAAATGGACTCTTTAGATCCGGGAACCCCTCTTGGGATTTTTATTTACCAATCGAAAAAAATCCTAACCCGAAGATTGTCTGCGGCGTAATGTAATTAATGGCGATAGCACATAGTGCCCGTATAATGTTACCTATGATTTAAGGTTACTTTTAAGGGAACAGATATCTTCATGATTTTGGCAAATATTAGGATTTTCAATAAATCGAAAAAATGGGCGCAAAATTGGGCGTGGTCACTTTTTTTGGCATAAAAACCTAAAATGGGGTAGAATGTATATTTAAAAAAAAAATCCAAATAGTTCCAGCCGGCCTCAACGGATTCAATTGGTTTATAAATAGATTAAAAAGTAGGCGTGGTCAGTTCCTCAGCCCCCAAATAAATACTTAGGAAAGTTGTAATAATGTTGAAACCGAGATAAATCGAAATAGTGGGAGTAAAAGTAGGCGGGGCCAATATTTTGTTCTTTAAAAACCTATATATATATATATGTATATATATCAATTAATTGTAGTTCGTTGGTAATGGAATCAGTTGAAAACGGCTATATATAATATTTAGATATAGATTAATATACCGAACGTCAACCAAAAGGGGTGCCATGGGTAGGTACATTAATGCAAATTAAGGTGTGAATACATAAAGCGCTTATCTCGCTGGCTTCTTCGGAAATGACCAAGGAGCCTAGGACCGAAATCGAACTAAGTCAACCTAAAACTCCTAAACGAAGGAGCCTGCCAAATATGCGCTTTATGTATTTCCGCCCTTATAATGGAAAACGACGGCGAGATTTTAGTACGGCTCTGTAATTCCTTTATGAAATGTCACAAAATATGCCTAGCCATGACTTGAAGCTTCTTATGTTCTTGTACCTAAAGACTCCAGCACAGAGTTGTATTTTCTTTGAAGTTGTAAATCTCTTTGAAGTTGAGCATGGGCCAATTATAAGGTCGACAAGTAAGCCCAGCTGAAAACTACATTTTCTGTTAGCATATTTTGAATTCGCCTGACAACTACAATAGACGTCAAAGTTATTTTCCATTTATTCTAAAAATGACCGGAAAATATTACAAACATCAGTATTTGAATTTAAATGCCAATGTCGAGTCCTAAGCAACGAAATATACTCAAAGGAAGAAATCTGAAATCTCTACCCCTTTCTCTCGCTGTACCAGCAGCTTGTTGAAAATAAATTGTTTGCTGAACAGAAATAGGTTGCCGAAAAGAATGTTTCTCTCAAAATTTAAATGTCATGGCCAAGGTAGGTGTACTAGGTAATCGCATCAGCCCAGCTGACGGCACCATTAAATGTCAAAAGAAATTTTTGTAATGAAGAATTCGCCCTAATGAATGCAACAACAAATTTGTTTATGTTGTCTTCCCTAAAGTACCTTTTTTATAATATTTAAAATAATTTAAGAGCAAGTTTAGAGTGAAACCAGTAAAAAATTAAAAGAAAATGAAGGAAGGAGGTTAGAATGGAGTGCAGCTTTAAGAATTAAGTTAGCCTCAACATCAAAGATTCCCAAAGCACATCACGGGAAGTAGTGCAAGAATTCGACTCTTGCCATTTGCAGTTCTGGAAAACTTTCGGTTTAAACCAGTAAAATATAGTCATTATAAATTTCTTGGTTTAAAAAATATCGCAATACTACAATTAATAATTATTTTACTCTTATTTGTTTTACAATAAAAACTTTTATTGCAACGTTCGTTTACGACGAGAGGCACACAAAATAAAATGTAAACAAACACCTCGTTTCTGATTGGTTGAATCAAATTTGCCGCAACGATGGCGAATCTATGTTTTTCGCCTTAGATGCCAATTTTGACATTTAAGGGTATCACGAAAGTTGCTTTGTTGTAGCAATTCGCCGATGCGGTTACCTGTTAAATCTACCTTGTTCTTGTCAAAAAATTTCGAAATAATTTAAATTATTAAAGGAATTTGAAGACAAATCTATATAAATTATAAATAAACAGGAAAAATTGTGAATTTGCAAATGAGAATTTGCCAAATATACAGAAAGAAGGTCGTTCTAAGAAGGGGTAAATTTTTTTCGGTTCCAAAGGATGAAGTGTCGAGGGCGGAAGGAAGTAACGTTTGCCAGGTAGAATTTTAAGCAACGTTTTCTGTATGCTCTGAACACTTCGACGTTGCTCATGTGGTGAAATATTCTGGAGGGCGTTTTAAAGCCATGGATACGCAAACATTTTGGCCGCAGACCTTGGACATTCCAGCAGGACTCAGCACCATCGCACTCAGCACGCGCCACCCAAGAATGGTTACAAAATGAGGTTCCTCGCTTCATTTCCAGCGGACAATGGTCACCAAAATCTCCGGATACTAATCTGTTGGACTATTATGTCTGGAGTATTTTGAAAAGCAAGGTTGGCTCTAAAATTTACCAAAGTGTCGATCACCTCGATCAAGCGCTTCGCCGGGAATGGGCCAAAATACCGCAGAACTACATTCGGGCATTCATTCAATAAATTTTTAAAAATATGTAACAATTATGGCGTTTGACTTTGTTGCAGTTTTTTATATCACCATGTATGAATAATTAATAGGTATAACATTTGATATGGCCAAAACGAGTCTCATTGAAACAAGGGTTCGAGACCCTAGGTCTCTTGGGGCCAACTCTGTTTCAGGACATTTGGAATCGATCTAGAGGTATCTGTCCGTCCATCCATTTGATGCGCACGATAACTCTCGAAGGGAGCCCCCGATTTTTAGAAGACTTAGATCGAGTTCGTAGATGAGCAGTATTGGTGCAATCCTACTGGTACCTACCTCACAAAAGGCCAACAATTTCAAAGAAAATAATTTACCTAATACAACAAATACAGATCTTCCAATTTAGTTCAAACTCAGTGCATCCCAATAACCATATCAGTGCTAGGACGATATCAGTCTACTCTCTCAAGTACCTCTCCCACAAAGGGTGAAAATTTTGAATAATTTTATCCCTCGTAAAATGCATAACTATCATCTTATTTAATCTAAAATTCACACATTCCAATATTATACAAATCTGTTGTGAATATGGTAGGTTCCTGTGTACTCCTTCTGGTACCTCCCACACAAAAGTCGACATTAGTTGTGTCTGGTTACTTTTCCTGCAGGAATTGTCCAGCAACATCTTTCTGAGAGAGCAAGGTAGTTTTACTCTCTTTTGCAAGGAAATTACGAAAAGTAAACAGACGGTATTCCTGCAGAAGCTTCCAACTAATCAGCTGATTTGTCAAAACAAACCAATTTGTCCCCATTAAAAGAATTAAACGAAAGGGACCACCACCAATTTCACAAGTTTTATAAATAAAAAGGAAATTGACAATAAAATAGAAATATGACCAATATAAGGAAGATAGATTTAATGCGTTCCGCGGAATCCTTTAAACCTGTTGCTAATGACATTTGTCTAAAATTGTTGGAAATAGTCTTTTATTTTCTTATTACATATTAACATTTATTTTTTTCACATTTTGTAAAGTTGTTCTCCAAAAACAATTAGTCTTGCTAATTCCAAAACAATATTTTCAAATTAAAATCACAAAAAGAAATAAATAAACTATAGAAAACATCTGATTGAATGTCGATGAATGAGAAAAAGAAGAGTTGCAAGAGATTGCAAGAAGAAATTTGTCCAGCAAGAATTTGCAAACTCTCACTGAAAGAACTGTCAAAATTTCTCTCTCCAACCGCTCTCTTTTGCAGACGACTTCCAGTAAAATTTTGTAACAATTGTTACAAATTTTAGGGTAACCAGACACACCTATTCTGATACATGATGTTTTCCTTCTGCTTTTGTTTTACTTTGTTGACAATTAACAAATTTGCCGTGATGGTTAGAAAAAAACAAAAATTGACATTAAAATTAACAGACAGAACTGTATTTTTTACCAATTCGCTTCCTGGCCGACCTTATATAGGCCTTGGGCCATGAAGTTGAGCAGCCTTTCTTATTGAACCATGGTAGAAGAATACAGGTAGATGCATCAACGATTGGAAAAATTGACATGTCAAAAACTTTTTAAATCTTTCTCCAAAAATTTGTAGATGTGTATATGTCTTCTATATCTATAAAAGAGGAAAATGTTTGTATGTTTGTTTGTTTGTTTGTTTGTTTGTTTGTTTGTAATTTATGGACTCGAAAACCGCTGAATAGATTTTCCTGAAAATTTCCATATATACTGCAACATCGCCTGAAAGTAACATAGGCTATATACATTTTTGAATTTCCATTTGGAACTGGAGATATAGCATCGGAATCGGAGGTACCTCCCAAAAATTTATATTTTATATGCACATATCTATTGATTGGTTGAAGATACAGTCTCCAAATTTGGAATACGTAACGGAATTGGAACAAAAATAAATTTGCCAAATTATATTGTAATCGGTTCAGATTTGGATATAGCTCCCATGTATATTTTCGACCGATTTCGTTCATTTGATGCCTCAAACACAATATGAATGTTCGATTCCAATGACATTTGGAATGTGTGACGGGATTTAATCCGAAAATAAATTCGTCAATTATATTGAAATCGGTTCAGATTTGGATATAGCTCCCATATATATGTTTTCGGCCGATTTCAAGCATTTGATGCACCAAACACGCTATGTATCCCCAATTTCAATGAAATTTGAAACGTGTGATAGATTTTATCTAAAAAATTGATTTCCCAAATTATATTGAAATCGGTTCAGATTTGGATATAGCTCCCATATACATTTTCGGCCGATTTCATGTATTTGGTGGACCAAACACGACATGGATTTCCAATTGTAATGAAATTTAAAATAAGTAACGGAATTGGGAGCCAAAATGAATTTGTCAAATTAAATTGAAATCGGTTCAGATTTGGATATAGCTCCCATATATATTTTCGACCGATTTCATGTTTTTGATGCACCAAACACGCTATGTATCTCTAATTTCAATGAAATTTGGAATGTGTAGCGGAAATTAAAACAAATATACATTTGTCAAATTATATTAAAATCGGTTCAGATTTGGATATAGCTCTCATATATATTTTCGACCGATTTCATGTATTTTGTGCACCATACACGATATGTATGTTCGATTCCAAAGAAATTTGGAATATGTAACGGGATTTTGATTATGAGTGGCTAAATTTGGTACAAAATAAATTTGACAAATTATATTCAAATACGCTCAGATGTGATTATAGCTCTCAAATATATACTCAGCCGATTTCACATATTTGATGCACCCAAAGCGAGAGGGACAAAATCTGGCACCAGCAAAAATTGCCAAATTATATTGAAATCAGTTGGGGTTTGGATATAGCTAACATATATATTTCGGCCGATTTCATACATATTATGCACCAAACACGATATATATGACCGATTCCAATGAAATTCAGAATGTGTGGCGGAATTTGGTTATAATAATAAATGTGATAAATTAATTGGAAATTAGTTAAGATTTGGATATAGCTCCCATATATATATTCTCGGCCGATTTCACATATTTGACGCACCGATTTCAATGAATTATGAAAGGTGTGGCGGAGTTTGGTGTAAAAGTAATTTTTTTAAAATTATATTTAAATCGGATCAGATTGGGATATGATTTTAATAAGAACCATTGACCCACAACGCCTTAGGCTAACACTAAAAAACAACACAACAATTTATTAGAAATACGCTTATTACGGCGAAGTATGTTGCTATCTCGAATTCACTAATTGCAATAGAAATGCCACTCAACTTCAAAAGATTGCAGTTTACTGCACGCTTGGTATTTGCTATGAAATAAATAAATCCAAAGGACAAACCCTTCGTGTATGCATGTCATGTTACTGCTTTTGTAATGATTTTGTTTATTAACGCATTAAATTAGTGCAATATTTTTTTTTTTAATTTTTAAATTTATTTTTCTTTATCCAACATATATTCGTAAATAAATTTTGAATGCATATAAAATCAAAAGGGGTAGCGAAGCGCACCGGGTTCAGCTAGTCTATATATATAAATGAAAGTTGTGTTAGTTACTACGCTTATAACTTAAGAACCGCTGAACTGATTTTAATGATTCATACAAATTCGGAATTGTCTCTTATCCGAAAAGGATAATATCCAAAAAAATCGCGTAAAAATGTGATATGTTAACATTTTCATTTTGACTTTTGAAATGTACAATAGTAATGTTTTATTTTGCATGATTTTTTCCATTTTGACTTACTTTTTTCTAATGTACATTTGTAGTGTTTTTTATATTTTATTTTTGAATTCGAATATTAATACCAATTTATTTAATTGACTTGATTTCTTGAGAACTGAAATTGATAACGGGTTACATGGAAGTGTAGTACCGAATTATGTGGTGGCGAAACGGAATAGATGATACCGAAATAATTTAATGCGGTCACACCAAAGTTAGAAGAAAATTACTTTTTCAAAATCGTTAAAAAGAAACACGAAAAAAGAGATCTCATTGCAACAATTCTCAAAACGGGAAAATATCGAAAAAAAATTCCAATGGAATTGAATTTTAAAATAAAAGTACATTCTATTGACAAACTTTGTAAGGATCTTTAAACAGTTGCTGTAAAAAATCAGCGAACAAGTTAAAGATTTTTTCAATTTGTTATTCTTCTTTTGTCAATTTTTTCAATTTGTAATATCATATGAATTCAGTGGATTTTTTGTGAACAAAATAAAGAATAATTTTTCACTATATACAATTTTTCACCAAAAAAATGAAATAAGTGCGAAATACGATGGTAACTGACATCTACCTTTCAACTCCAGGGCCTACATTGTGTTTCAGCTGGAAGATGCGCAGACATTTAAACAAACAAAAATGACCGAAAAAGACTAATGGGGCTTATTTCAAAGCGTGGCCCTACTTCTTTCATGTGACAATAATCCGTCCAATGAGAGCTCAAAATGCAAAAATTTTTGGGAGTACAATCAGTAAAATACCAAATATAAAGGGTGCAAAATAGTAGAGCGAATGGGACTTTTAGTAAGAAAAGGATTTCTATCCTTCCAAAAATTCTGCCTGAACATTTAAGATACCTTAAATCGCTTTAGCAGGTCATGATATCGATCATAAATAATCATCGTATGATTTAAGCCATTTTTGGAGTCTTCGCCATTTTCTTCTATTTTTGGCCCTTATTTGGCATCTTTGTTTCTAAGGGGGGTAGAGAACCTCTTCGCATAAAATTTTCGGAGTAGGGCCCATATTGGTCTTGACCACTAAAAAATTTTATTTATGCTACCCTGGGGTAAGGAACCATCGTACAGATAATTGCCACATAGAAATTTATTCATGTAAAGTCCCCACATTGGAATATCCCCAAGTCCACTTTCACATCTAATGTGTGGTCAGAAAAGAAAAAATTGTATTCTATTGAATTTGTAACCCCCAAGAGAATATTGGTTGGGAACGTAGATTTGGGATATACATCTATATGAAATAAATTGTGAAAACATGAACAAATTACAAATATAAGAAAGTAGCACGGGAGCGAATATTTGTTGAATCGTCATTAAATTATACTATGATGAAAAATATGGACTCCAACTTACAATTTAAATGGCAAATAAAATTAATTCCCATCTTACGGTAATGGATGTAAAATAGCTATATTTTTGATTTGGCCTCTATTTGTCATCTTGGATTATAAGGGGTAGAAGAAAGTTTTCAATGTAGGTCGATGTTTCGCATTTTACCATATTTCAAAGGATTTGGCTAAAAATGAGTATTTGGGGATGAAAATCTTACACAAAAATTTTAACATATCTACAAATTTTAGGATTTTCTCCATGTAATAGTATCCCCTCAAGTCCACCTTTTGGCGGACAAACAGACCGACATGGTTAGGGGGACTTATGAGGACTCTAATGCACAATCTGAGGTGCTAATGGGTTCAAAAAAGTAATTAACTTTGCCTATTCTTAAATCAATTAGCCCTCAATTACGAGTTGTACAAAGTACAGTAAATTCCAAGTTACTGCTCATTTGACTAAAAATTAAAAACTAATCGACCAGTACGTGAACATTTATAACATTCATATCTTTGAATAATCATGCTTTGACAAATATGCATAATAGACAAAAACTATGGGCCGGCAACGCGGACCGGGCCAGCTAGTTTTCCTATATGACGCCAATCGAAGGTTGTTATGATCAGCGAACGAAAAGAAACGATTATTTAAACTTTTTTCAATCGTTTTGTACTCCAAACAAAACCACAAACATTTCAATGCTAGAAATACACAAACAATGCGATTGCCTTAATGTACTTCGGCAGTGAGTTGCCGTGCTGTATCGTTTGTGAGCGAATAGCTGTGAATAGCTGTGCGAAATGATGGCTGTTACATATAAAGCTGTCATTCTAGGTATTGTTTTTTGTACCGTTTTCCATTGTATGTTTTTGATGTATAATGAATAAAAAGTCATGAATTTAACTTAATATTAGTTTTTTACATTGTTTGTTTGTCTTAATTTCGGTTTTATTTCGTACTTCGAGTAAATACAGAACGAAACGATTGCAAACGTTTCCAATAGTTTATTTTCGTTCGCTGGATATGATATGCATTTTTAACAATTTTTAAAAATTTGAATAATTTTTCATTCAAAAATTTAAATTCTTATGTTGATTTGACAGTTCATTGCCCTTGCAGCTGGCGTCGATGGTAATGTTGTTAAGGTGAAATTATATAAAATACTTTTTATACCCTTCACTATATGCAGTATATGGAGGGAATATTCGATATTCCATTTGTAACTCATCGAAATAATAATTTTAGACCCAACAAAGTATATATATTCTTGATCAGCGTAAAATTCTAAGACGATTTAGTGCTGTCCTTCCATTTGCCCGTCACGCTAAAGTCAAAACGAATTAAGATAGGAAGCTAAACTTTTGCACAGAACGAAGATGGCCTATATCGGTCCGAGATATAGAATGCCTCCCGTGTAACGGTACCCCCGATATTCGGTATTTCGATGATTTTAGACACATTTTTTAATGGAATTGTCTGAAATTCTACACAAGGAGTTGTATGTGAGTACTTCTTGAAAGAGAATTGTTTATAATAATGGGTACTACAAATTATGACGGAAAATTGTCTATGCAGGTCCACGTCTTAGTGTAGCTCCTGTTCAAGAGTACCTCCCTTTATTCGATATTTTGTGATATTAGCGACATTATTCACCGGATTTGTTTGAATTTCGTTATTGAAGTTTTGAATCGTTACTACAGCCTATGGCAGAAAATTACTTATCCAGCACCACGGTTTTTAATTGAGCGTTATTTTTCAACGAATTTTTTGTTTTGAAATTTTCAAATTCCTTCCGAATGGTGGAGGGTATGAAAAGCTCGGCCTGCTCGAACTTAGCTGCTGTTTTACTTGTTTGACTTGCTTGAGTCATCGGCTGGCTTGTTCGTAAAAGAACAAAGGAGTTTTGGGTCGACTCAGTTCGATTTTTGCCCTACGCTTCTTTGTTATTTTACGTAAAAACCAGCCGACGACTTAAACCAGTAAAAAACGTATTTTATGTACTCTCACATAAAAGGTGAGAATACATAAAATGCGTTTCGACTGACTTAAGTCATCGGATGGATGCTTTGGAAAATAACAAAAGAGCGTAGGGCCAAAATCTAACTAAGTCAACCTAACACTCTTTTGTTCCCCCATAACGAAGCCAGCCGATGACTTAAGCCAGTCAAAAAGCGTTTCATGTAAAACAAAATCGGTTATAATATCGATAGGACCAAAATACCGAATATCGGGAGGTACCGTTATATGGGGGCTATACAAAGACGCGGACCTGCACTGAAAATCTTCTGTCTTAGACTGTAGTATCCATTACGAACTTCAAATATCAAATTTGAAACAATTCTGGCGAAAAATGTGCCTAAAATCATTAAAATACCCAATATCGGGAGGTACCGTTATGTGGGGGCTTTACGAAGAAGTGGACCTGCGCAGAAAATTTTCTGTCTTAGGCTGTAGTATCCATTACGAACTTGAAATACCAAATTTGAAACAATTCCGTTGAATGGGGGCTATACGAAGACGTGTACCTGCACAGACAATTTTCTGTCTTAGGCTGTAGTATCCATTACGAACTTCAAATACCAAATTTGAAACTATTCCGGTGAAAAATGCCAATACCAAAAGTCCTGCAGACATAACAGACATTTGAGCAAAATTTTATCAATCTACTTCAAATCGTTCGGAAGCTAGAGTGATTTCCACAGACGGACAGACGGATAGAGGGACAGACGGACTGACATTGATAAATCGACATAGAATTTTACGCTGATCAAGAATATATATACTTTGCGGGGGTCTAAAATGTGTATTTCGGGGTGTTACAAACGGAATGACAAACTTAATATACCCTCCATACTATGGTGGAGGGTATAACAAGGTTACTGCAAGTACTAGTGGTTTGTTGGTAGCAATAGTGGTGTCAGTTTTATTATCAATAAATATGAATTGTCAATAAAATTGAAAAAAAAAAACGGATGAAGCCATGGTACAATAAAAAGGTAAGGTAGAGCTACAAGCTGATTACAATTTTTTTCTAAGTGTGCCCGACTTCTCCAAATTTTATGTATTGAAAGATTAAACAATTTGGATCATATTTTTGAGAGAAAATCCAGACATTTCATTCATTTTTCGCGCTATTTAACTCATTTTCAAAATGAGGAAAAAATATGAAAACAACTTGTATATAAGTTTGAATGAGTCTGACAGAAAGAGGGAATAGCTTTAGGGGTGTATTTCTGTGGTTTTACGAAACTTTTCTACCTTCTTATTGTACCATGGATGAATCTAATGCCAGAGAAGTCTAGGAAAAGTTCAAATGGTTCATTAAGTTATTATAGATTGTCGCAATTGTCCACATATCGACTGCGAAGTGTGAACCTTCCAATGTAGCAGTTTTATAAATCTACAAAAATTGTAGTAGTCATGCGTCGAGCATATTTCGTCTACATGTTCGATTGTAAAATGCCACGCGTTTCTCTTGAAAATGAATCCGAAGAACCGACTACCGGTAACTCAGGGCAAAACCAGTAAAGAAAGTCTTAAAATCGAGCGGGCCGGCTTTATGATAAACAACATCACTTTGCATATTTAGTAGAGCTTCACATAACACATAAAGGTTTTAATGGGAATTTGTGAGAATTAAATCATACCAACTATGATTATATTTATAATTTAAAGTCCAAAGGAACTAATATATGAGAGGAATGTCCTCCTCTCAATCGATTTCTACTAAATTTGAATTTGAGCCATTTAGTTTGGGCTTGTATTACCCATTTAACAATTAGCTTGAAATCGGATATGTGGACAGACATGCATAAATCGACTCCGGATTCGATTCTATGCAGATCATCAAAAGGAACTACGGGAACAAGTTTTGGTGTAGGGTATAAAAACTCCCATACACAATACACAAATATATTTCTACTTGCTGACCCTTCAGATGCTGTCTTGTAATTTCACGTTAAACTTTTCACGGAAGCATTTGTCCCTACTAATTGATATGTTACATATCGTTTTTTCAACATATTGGAGTTTTGGTGGTCATAGAAACACAGAAAGAGACGTACGGCACACTTGCTGCAGCTGTATACAGCAAGCAAAAACTATCCGCAGTATTACTAAGAAGACTCAACAAAGCGATAGAAATCATCGAGTTTGATATCGTTTTCTCACCCCGGAAGGAGCATCCTTCGAGAAGAAATGAACCAAATTTGGTATTTATATGAACCAAATTATATATTTATATTATATACTAGCTGAACCCGGTGCGCTTCGCTACCCCTTTTGATTTTATATGCATTCATAATTTTATTTACGAATATATTGGTTAAAAAAAAAAAAAACAAATTTAAAAATTAAAAAAAAAATAATGCACTACTTTAATGCGTAAATAACCAAAACCATTAAAAAAGCAGTAACATGATGTCCTTCGGATTTATTTATTCCATAGCAAATACCAAGCGTGCAGTAAACTGCAATCTTTTGAAGTTGAGTGGCATTTCTATTGCAATTAGTGAATTCGAGATAGCAACATACTTCGCCGTAATAAGCGTATTTCAAATCAATTATTGTGTTGTTTTATAGTATTAGCCTAAGGCGTTGTGGGTCAATGGTTCTTATTAAAATCATATCCCAATCTGATCCGATTTAAATATAATTTAAAAAAAATTACTTTTACACCAAAGTCCGCCACACCTTTCATATTTCATTGAAATTGGTGCGTCAAATATGTGAAATCGGCCGATAATATATATATGGGAGCTATATCCAAATCTTAACTAATTTCCAATTAATTTGTCACATTTATTATTGTAACCAAATACCGCCACACATTCTGAATTTCTTTGGTATCGATCATATATATCGTGTTTGGTGCATAACATGTATGAAGTCGGCCGAAATATATATGTTAGCTATACCCAAACCTCAACTGATTTCAATATAATTTGGCATTTTTTCTGGTGCCAGATTTTGTCTCTCTCGCTTTGGGTGCATCAAATATGTGAAATCGATCGAGAATATATATGGGAGCTATAATCAAATCTGAGCATATTTGAATATAATTTGTCAAATTTATTTTTGTACCAAATTTAATCACTCATGCCGAATTTCATTGGAATCGGAAATACGTATCGTGTTTTGTGCATCAAATATGTGAAATCGGCGGAAAATATATATGGGAGCTATATCCAAATCTGAACCGATTTTTATATAATTTGACTAATTTATTTTCTAATCAAAATCCCGTTACATATTCCAAATTTCTTTGGAATCGAACATACATATCGTGTATGGTGCATAAAATACATGAAATCGGTCGAAAATAGATATGAGAGCTATATCCAAATCTGAACCGATTTTAATATAATTTGATAAATGTAAATTTGTTTTTAATTTCCGCTACACATTCCAAATTTCATTGAAATTAGAGATACATAGCGTGTTTGGTGCATCAAATACATGAAATCGGTCGAAAATATATATGGGAGCTATATCCAAATCTGAATCGATTTCAATTTAATTTGACAAATTCATTTTGGCTCCCAATTCCGTTACTTATTTTAAATTTCATTACAATTGGAAATACATGTCGTGTTTGGTCCACCAAATACATGAAATCGGCCGAAAATGTATATGGGAGCTATATCCAAATCTGAACCGATTTCAATATAATTTGGGAAATCAATTTTTTAGATAAAATCTATCACACGTTTCAAATTTCATTGAAATTGGGGATACACAGCGTGTTTGGTGCATCAAATGCTTGAAATCGGCCGAAAATATATATGGGAGCTATATACAAATCTGAACCGATTTCAATATAATTTGACAAATATAATTTGGCAAACTTATTTTTGTTCCGAATTCCGTTACGCATTCCAAACTTGAAGACTGTATCTTTAACCGATCAATAGATATGTGCATATAAAATCTAAATTTTTGGGAGGTACCTCCGATTCTGATGCTATATCTCCAGTTCCAAGAGGAAATTCAAAAATATATATAGCCTATGTTACTTTCAGGCGATGTTGCAGTATATATGGAAATTTTCAGGAAAATCTATTCAGCGGTTTTCGAGTCCATAAATTACAAACAAACAAACAAACAAACAAACAAACAAACATACAAACATTTTCCTCTTTTATAGATATAGATTTATATTATATATTTATATATTTATATTATACTAGCTGAACCCGGTGCGCTTCGCTACCCCTTTTGATTTTATATGCATTCAAAATTTTATTTACGAATATATGTTGGATAAAGAAAAATAAATTTAAAAATTAAAAAAAAAAATATTGCACTAATTTAATGCGTTAATAAACAAAATCATTACAAAAGCAGTAACATGACATGCATACACGAAGGGTTTGTCCTTTGGATTTATTTATTTCATAGCAAATACCAAGCGTGCAGTAAACTGCAATCTTTTGAAGTTGAGTGGCATTTCTATTGCAATTAGTGAATTCGAGATAGCAACATACTTCGCCGTAATAAGCGTATTTCTAATAAATTGTTGTGTTGTTTTTTAGTGTTAGCCTAAGGCGTTGTGGGTCAATGGTTCTTATTAAAATCATATCCCAATCTGATCCGATTTAAATATAATTTTAAAAAAATTACTTTTACACCAAACTCCGCCACACCTTTCATAATTCATTGAAATCGGTGCGTCAAATATGTGAAATCGGCCGAGAATATATATATGGGAGCTATATCCAAATCTTAACTAATTTCCAATTAATTTATCACATTTATTATTATAACCAAATTCCGCCACACATTCTGAATTTCATTGGAATCGGTCATATATATCGTGTTTGGTGCATAATATGTATGAAATCGGCCGAAATATATATGTTAGCTATATCCAAACCCCAACTGATTTCAATATAATTTGGCAATTTTTGCTGGTGCCAGATTTTGTCCCTCTCGCTTTGGGTGCATCAAATATGTGAAATCGGCTGAGTATATATTTGAGAGCTATAATCACATCTGAGCGTATTTGAATATAATTTGTCAAATTTATTTTTGTACCAAATTTAGCCACTCATAATCAAAATCCCGTTACATATTCCAAATTTCTTTGGAATCGAACATACATATCGTGTATGGTGCACAAAATACATGAAATCGGTCGAAAATATATATGAGAGCTATATCCAAATCTGAACCGATTTTAATATAATTTGACAAATGTATATTTGTTTTAATTTCCGCTACACATTCCAAATTTCATTGAAATTAGAGATACATAGCGTGTTTGGTGCATCAAAAACATGAAATCGGTCGAAAATATATATGGGAGCTATATCCAAATCTGAACCGATTTCAATTTAATTTGACAAATTCATTTTGGCTCCCAATTCCGTTACTTATTTTAAATTTCATTACAATTGGAAATCCATGTCGTGTTTGGTCCACCAAATACATGAAATCGGCCGAAAATGTATATGGGAGCTATATCCAAATCTGAACCGATTTCAATATAATTTGGGAAATCAATTTTTTAGATAAAATCTATCACACGTTTCAAATTTCATTGAAATTGGGGATACATAGCGTGTTTGGTGCATCAAATGCTTGAAATCGGCCGAAAACATATATATGGGAGCTATATCCAAATCTGAACCGATTTCAATATAATTTGACGAATTTATTTTCGGATTAAATCCCGTCACACATTCCAAATGTCATTGGAATCGAACATTCATATTGTGTTTGAGGCATCAAATGAACGAAATCGGTCGAAAATATACATGGGAGCTATATCCAAATCTGAACCGATTACAATATAATTTGGCAAATTTATTTTTGTTCCAAATTCCGTTACGTATTCCAAATTTGGAGACTGTATCTTCAACCAATCAATAGATATGTGCATATAAAATATAAATTTTTGGGAGGTACCTCCGATTCCGATGCTATATCTCCAGTTCCAAATGGAAATTCAAAAATGTATATAGCCTATGTTACTTTCAGGCGATGTTGCAGTATATATGGAAATTTTCAGGAAAATCTATTCAGCGGTTTTCGAGTCCATAAATTACAAACAAACAAACAAACAAACAAACAAACATACAAACATTTTCCTCTTTTATAGATATAGATATATTAATGGATACTACAGGTGCAGGTCCACGTCTTCGTATAGCCCCCATATAACGATATTCGGTATTTTGGTGATTTAAGCTACATTATCCTTCGATTTTTGTTAGTTTCACATTTGAATATTGTAATGGCTTATGACAAAATTTCCATGTTGTCGTATAGACTCTAAAATAACAGCTTCAATCGGTATTTTTAAGATTTTTAACAGAGTCTTATATTCCTCAGATATAATAATGTCTTATTTATGTTCAACTAGCTGGCCCGGTCCGCGTTTCCGGCCCGTAGTTTTTGTCTATTATGCGTATTTGTCAAATCATAATCATTCACAGATATGACTGATATAAGTGTTCACGTACTGGTCGATTAAAAGTGTTTTAAAATACCTGTACCCATATTTAAGCCGTGGGCTTCAATATTTACACCGTGGGCTTCAAATGCGTGGATGTGCTATACAAATCTATTAAAAAGTATATATAAATGTTATCCCCATGTATTAGTATGGTAAAAATCGTAGCAAAATTTTCCATTCAAATGAGCAGTAATTTGGAATTCACTGTATTTTGTACACCTCATAATTGAGGGCTGAATGATTTAAGAATAGCCAAAGTTAATTACTTTTTTAAACCCATTAGCACCTCAGATTGTGCATTAGAGTCCTCATAAGTCCCCCTAATCATGTTGGTCTTTTTGTTGGCCAAAAGGTGGACTTGAGGGGGTATTATTACATGGAAAATTCTAAAATTTGTAGATATGTTAAAATTTTTGTGTAAGATATTCACCCCCCCCCCCCCAAATACACATTTTTAGCCATATTCTTTGAAATATGATAAAATCAGAAGGTACCTTTATATGGGAACTACCCCGAACATCGACCTACATTGAAAACTTTCTCTACCCCTTATAATCCAAGATGACAAATAAAGGCCAAATCAAAATATAGCAGAACAACATGGCATGTCAAACTAAAAAAAATTAAATAGCTAAAAATAGTTTTATCCACCTCATAATTGAGGGCAGAATGATTTCAGAATAGTCAAATATGATTACTATTTTACACCCGTTACCGTAAGATGGGAATTAATTTTATTTAAAAAAAACTTTTTTAAATTTGTAAATTCCAAAAGGAAGGCACAAAAATTTCCCAGTAGTATGAAACTTGGCAGTAGTGAATCTTCTGACAACTTAGTGATTCCTAATTTATTTGCTGAGTTTTTTCAATCTTCTTATACCCAGAATATTTTTAATAGTTCTTTCAGCTATAATATTGAGAAATTAAATCATTTTCCCCGTATTATCCTGACAGATGACGAAGTTTTCTATGGGTTAAGACCACTACGCTCCTCATTCTATCCAGGTCCTGACGGCGTTCCAACGTACATTTTAAAATCTTGCGCTAGTGAAATTTCTGTACCTCTCACTAAAATTTTTAATTTTTCCCTATACAAAGGATATTTCCCATGCTTTTGGCGATCGAGCTTTGTTATTCCCCCTAAATCAGGAAATAGGAGTGTCATAAATAATTATAGGTGTATCGCTAAATTAAGCGCCATTCCTAAACTCTTCGAACTTTTGGTAACACGAAGAATATTACAATACACAAAAAGCATAATTTCACCTTGTCAACACGGTTTCATGAAAGGTAGATCTACAATTACTAATCTATTAGCATTTGTTTGTCAAGTTCAAAAAGGTTTTGTGAATAAGCAACGTTATTTTCACTGATTTTAGCAAAGTTTTTGATACGGTAGTTCATAAGCTCTTGCTTCAAAAACTAGACTTAATGGGTTTCCCAACATCACTTTTAAACCCAACATCCTCCTACTTACATAATCGTACACAAAAAGTTATTTTTAATGATGTCTCTTCGAAGAATATTATTGTTTCATCAGGTTACCCCAGGGAAGTCACTTGGGCCCATTACTGTTTGTTCTTTACCTAAATGACCTTCCAAACGTAGTTCGTTTTTCCAAAATTTTAATGTAAGCTGATGATGTGAAGCTTTTTCTTCACACAAATCCACTTAGCGATCAAATCTCTTTACAATATGATTTATACTCACTCGTAAACTGGTGTAGTGCAAATGGTATGACCAGTAACTAACTGCAAACTATCGCTGTTTTGTCCGGTGAAAGTCACAAGAAAGTGTCTGCACACGCGACACCTTATCTTATATTCATTGGCGCCACTACGCAGTAAAAATCGTAATCAAACAATGCGTTAAAATCAACAATTTGTGCACTCATGCTTGCGTGTTGTTATAGGTTTTCGGGATGCCGAGTTAGTAAATATTTTTAGTACCGTTTGTTTTTATACCCTCCACTATAGTATGGATGGTATATTAAGTTTGTCATTCCGTTTGTAACACCTCGAAATATACAATATAGACCCCACAAAGTATATATATTCTTGATCAGCATAAAATTCTATGTCGATTTAGCGATGTCTGTCCGTCTGTCCGTCTGTGGAAATCACTCTAGCTTCCGAACGAATTGAAGTAGATTGATAAAATTTTACTCAAATATATATTATGTCTCCAGGACTTTCGGTATTGAAAATAGGCCATGTAGGTCCACGTTTTGGTATAGCCCCCATATAACGATACCTCCCGACATTCGGCATTTTGATGATTTCTGCGACAATATTCATCGGAATTGTTTCAAATTTGGTATTTGAAGTTCGAAATGGATGCTACAGCCTAAGACAGAAAATTGTCTGTACAGGTCCACGTCTTCGTATGGCCCCCATATAACGGTTCCTCCGGATATTCAGTTCTTTGTTGATTTTATCGACATTATTCACCGGAATTCTTTCAAAGTTGGTATTTGAGATTTGAAATGAATATTACAGCCTATGACAGAAAATTGTCTGTGCAGGTCCACGTCTTCGTATAGCCCCATATAACTGTACCTCCCGATATTCGGTACTTTGTTAATTTTAGCGACATTATTCACCGGAATTTTTTTCAAATTTTGTATTTAATGTTCATAGTGGATACTACAGCCTATGACAGATTATTGTCTGTGCAGGTCTACGTCTTCGTATAGCTCCCATATAACGGTACCTCCCCATATTCGGTATTTTAATGATTTAGCTACATCATTCACCGATTTTTTTAAGTTTCGCATTGGAATATTGTAATGGCTTATGACAAAAGTTACCTATGTAGGTCCATGTCGTAGTATAGACTCTAATGTAACAGCTACATTCGGTATTTTTCAGATTTTACCAGAATTTTTAACGGATTTTATTTTTTTGAAAATGGCCAAATTCAAAGTTCGGCACGGCCGAACTTACAGCTTTTTTACTTGTTCTTCTTGTGTTGGTGATAAAAAAAGTCTGATCATGCTAAAAATTCTCTGTTCTCGTACGATTTATTTTATTTCTTTTCCTTTACTTTCGTTACTACTTATGGATGCAATCAACCCAAAATACTTTGGTTTTCATGTTAAAAAAAGCTGTATGATGCTTTAAGTTGTTACCAGTTAATAAACACCAAAAATCTTCGATATTATATAACAACCGTTAAAAATTCAAATTTATTCAAAGTTTTGATATGTTATGCAATTTTTCCTTATAATTGTAGAAATGTACTTGAGCAAATAAAGAAAAATCGTTAAGTTCGGTTAAGTTAAATTACACATACCAGCGAGATCCAAGCGAATGTAGTTAAAACTTTGAAAACACAGCCGTTTGATGTGGCTTAAATCGTCAAAGTATTGTGGCTTAAATCGTCAAAGTACCGAAGGTGCCGTTATATGACGGCTAAAGGAAAAATATTTTCTGCTACAGGAGCTAGAGCTCATTACGAACTACAAATGACAATTTTAAGGCCACAAAGTGGAAATTTAACCAAAACCATCAAAATACCGAATATATAGAGATACTGTTATATGAAGGCTTCACTATAGCCAGAACGTTTACCTATACAGCCAATGTTTTGCTACCAGAAACCGTTACAAGCTCCTAATATCAAATATCAATTTCTTGGAAAAATGTGGCTAAAATCATCAAAATACCCAATATCGGCAGCTACCGTTGTATGGGTCTATGCGAAAATATGGACCTATATATAATCTTTCGCCACTAGAGCTAGACAATCCATAGAAAATTTGGCTTAAACCATGAAAATACCACATATCGGGTGTTATCGTTATATGGGGGCAATACTAAAACGTAGACAGATGCATGTAATTTTAAATACCAACCATCCTAGACATAATATAAACTATTGTGCCAAATTTCAAACAGACCGGCAGTAAACGGTGATCGGTGATTAAATCGGCTTAGAATTTTATGCTGATCATGAATATATACTATATGGGAATACAACCAATTTTTAGAGGTAGAAAATACAGGTAGATGCATCAACCCTTGTCATTTGTCAAAAAAATTTAACACATTATTTACCGGGTTTATTTAAAAGTTCGACAGAAATTTGCCTGTGCAGGTCCACGTCTTCGTATAGCCCCCATATAACGGTACCTTCCGATATTCGGTATTTTGACGATTTTAGCGATGTTATGTACCGGAATTGTTTCAAATTTGGTATTTGAAGTTCGTTGTGAGTACTACAGCATATGACAAAATTTTTTATAGCAGGTCGACGTCTTCATATAGCCCCCATATAACGGTACCTCCTGATAGTCGGTATTTTGACGATTTCAGCAACATTATTCACATTATTCAGATCCTAATGGGTACTACAACATAAGACGGAAAATTGTCTGTGCAGGTCCACGTCTTCGTATGAGTCGACGTTATTCACCGTAATTGCAACAAATTTCGTATTTGAAGTTCGTAATGGGCACTACAGCCTATGACAAAAAATTTCGTATACAGGTCCACGTCTTCGTATAGACCCCATATAACGGTTTTCATTTAAGTGGTAGTTTTCGGATTTTTTTTTTGAAATTTTTCAAAAAAAAAATCCTTCGAAATGGTGGAGGATATTAAAAGTTCGGCCCAGACGATAAATAATTATTATCCCTGCACCTGTACTTTTTCGTTAGTTAAGTTTTGTGTTGCTCTCTTTTATAGTTATACCCATGGTACAATGATATCAAGGTAGGGCTATGATACCATATGATTTTAATTTTTTTATTTCCTTGGCTTAATATGTCATCTTTATTTGTTTATGTATGTGTTTTCTTTTCAATAACAAAAAAAAATGTTCAGAAAATATTCAAATTCGGATGTTTTCAAAATGTTTATTTCAACGTATGCATCGACAAAATCTAGAGTTTTTGTAGCGAAATAATCCTTTAGAGATATATAGTACATGATTTTGATAAGAAGTGTTGACCTTTCATTCAGTTATCGCGGTTTTCAATTATTTATTCAAAATAAATGCAACAAGTTGTTTGATTTTTTATTGTTTTGATACTAATTTTGACATTACAAGCCAAACAGGTAGACCTTTATACTTGCAATTTTTTTAAAGTTGACCTACCTTCTCTTCATTGTACCATGGTTATACCCTACAACACTATGTGTTGGGGGTATTGATTGATTTGATTGGGCCAAAAATTATGTAACACCTCGAAATATTGATTTCCCACATAGGAAAGTATATATGGATCTTCCTATCTCGCCGAGTTGGGTCGATCTAGCTATGTATGTCCGTCTGTCCGTCCGTCCATGTTAATTTGTAATCACTCTACAGGTCGCAATTATGGCCCGATCTTCACGAAATTTAGAATGGAGGTGGGGCTAGGGTCAGAATAGAACCCTATTTCTTTTGGAGATGATTGCATAATATTTAGGGGTCGAAATGGACCAAAAACTGAAAAAATGTCGGATTTTGCAGTAGCTATACAGGTCGCAATTATAGACCAATCGACGCGGAACTTCGCATGTAGCTAGAGTTTAGGGCGGGGAAGAAGCCTACCAATTTGGGTGGTCATCGCATAATATTTAGCGGGTAAAATAGAGCATATCTTTTGTGTTGAAAAAATTCAAAATTTTTCATTAAACCGCGAATATTTTAAATCCCGGCGAAATCACCAAGCCATGGCAAGGTTACTTATGATCTTTACATTGATGTTAACATTCAACAAAACGGATATATAGCAAATATGTGCGATATATATGTTAATCAAAGAAGATATGCTTGGAAAATCTCTAATATGTTGAGAACGGCTGAACTGATTTCGACAGTTCTCATTAATTCAGAATGGCCTCTTGGCAGGAAAGAAAAAACGTCTAAAAAAATCGCATAAAAATATCTCTCTAAAGATGAAAATATGGATTTTGTAAAATTTTCTCATATTTTTTCAATTTTGTCATATTTTTGGCATATTTTCATTTTGAATTAAACATTTGGTAATATTTCTACAGCTAACAAAACTAAGTAGTTAGGATATCAGGATATCATATACAGATCGCATTTATGGCCCGATCCTTACGAAATTTTGCATGGAGATAAGATGAGGGTCAGAATAGAAGCCTACTCTTTTTGGAGATGATCGCCATATATTTAGGGGTTGAAATGGACCAAAAAACTGCAAAATTGTCTGCAGGTCGTAATTATCGCCCGATCCTCACGCACATTTGAATGGGAGTTACCGGACATTACAAAAGCCAAGCAGTTTTGGATGGCCATCCAAAAATATTCAATGTGTGAAATAGTTTGCCAACTTTTGTAGACAAAATACGAAAATGTCCATTCCAGTGACTTTTTGGAGAATTCACAAATACAGGAAAGACGCACTTCTGACTATTTCGTTAACGCTCATTTCGTTCAGTCAAAAACCAATAATAATATTAATCTTTTGCCACTTCTGAGAGATTAAAGGTCTTTGGGAAACATTGGTTCCAGATCTAGGAAGACCATTTACGTGCAACATCTACCAATAAATTGGAAATGAGCAAATTAGTTAAAGTTGCTATTATTCCAAAATTAGAGAACGAAACCTGATGGTGTTCTTTTATTATTTGTCACAAAATCTTGCGGAATACTTTGAAGTATCTGGCCTATATAAACTGTATCGTTTATTATAGTGTTGTAGGGTATTCGACGGTCGGCCCCGCTCGACTGTAGCCTTTGCCTACTTGTTTTAATATAACTTTTATCGACAACGTCCCGGTGTCGAGGTGAAATTATTTTTTTCGTTTTGACAACACATTTTGACAATGAAAGTAGGTATTTTTTGTAAATTCGCCTTCTAGTCGATTTACAATTCGGCAATGAGTACGGGGTATTATTGAAAAAAACAAGTAAGTTCGGTCGGGGTGATCTTTGAATACCATCCACCATTTGGAACGATTTTCGCAATTTTCAAAAAAATAAAATCCGTTAAAATTCTGTTAAAATCTTTAAAATACCGAATGTAGCTGTTATATTAGGGTCTATACGTCGACGTGGACCTGCATGACAACTTTTGTCATAAGCCATTACAATATTCAAATTCGAAACTTGAATAAAAAAATTCGGTGAATAATGTAGCTAAAATCATAAAAATGCCGAATATCGGGACGTACCGTTATATGGGCGATATAAAGGGTATTTTTAAGCTAGATAGAACTTTAAATTGTAAAAAGTAACACAAAAAATAAAATGTTGATAAAACTTTTTTATTTGTTTCAGTATACTTTGACAAATCATCATGAAGAGACTCACGCTTAAACAAAACGCTTGAAAATCAGGCTCTAGAGCAGTTGGCAAATGATCCGTTGTTTTATCGCAAAATTGTGTTCAGCAATGAGGCGCATTTTTGGTTTAACGGGTCTGTTAATAAGCAAAATTGCCGCATATGGAGTGAGACCAATCCACAAGACATCCTACAGACTCCATTACATCTAGAAAAATGCACCGTATGTGCGGTTTTCACGCTGGTGGCATCATCGGACCTTATTTTTTCAAAAATGAGGCCGGATCTCGCGTTACGGTCAATGGAGATAGTTACCGCACCATGATCAATGAATTTGATTAAAAATATGGATGACATTGATCCGGAGGAGATGTGGTTTCAAAAGGATGGCGCTACGTGCCATACGGCGAACGCAACCATCGACTTATTGAAATAAAAATTTGGCGATAAGTTGATTTCGAGAAGTGGACCTGTCAATTGGCCTTCAAGGTCGTGCGATTTGACACCTCTCGATTATTTCCTGTGGGGCTACGTGAAGTCACTGATTTATGCTGATAAACCAGCAACAATTGACGCCTTGGAGGCCAGCATTGTTCGTGTTATTCGTGAAATACGGCCAGCAGTGCTCGAAAAAGTGGCCAAAAAGTGGACGTCCAGAATTTTTACAATTTTAAGTTTTATCGGACTTAAAAAAAACACCCTTTACGAAAACGTAGACCTGCATCGACCATTTCTGTCTTAGGCTGTAGTATTCATTACTTCAAACTCCAAATTTGAAACAATTCCGGTGAATAATGTCGCTAAAATCATCAAAATACCGAATATCGGGGGGTACCGTTATATGGGGCTATACGTGGATCTGCTCAGACAATTTTCTGTCATAGGCTGTAGTATACATTACGAACTTCAAATACCAAATTTGAAACAATTCCGGTGAATAATGTCGCTTAAATCACAAAAATACCGAAAAAAGGGAGATACCATTATATGGGGACTATAACAACACGTGGACCTACATCACCCATTTTCAATAACAAATGTCCTGCAGACATAATACACATTTGAGTACAATTTTATCAACCTAATTCATTCGTTCGGAAGCTAAATCGACATAGAATTTTATGCTGTTCAAGAATATATGTACTTTGTGGGTTCTAAAATGTATATTTCGAGGTGTTACAAACGGAATGACAAACTATGGTGGAGGGTATAAAAAAATTAAATCTGTAATATAGAGTAATGAGGGAGCAATGGAGGAATACATCAGCAACGAAAAAAACAAGTTAAACAACAGTAAGTTCGGCCGGGCCGAACTTTGAATACCCTCCACCATTTGGAACGAATTTGGAAATTTTCAAAGAATAAAATCCGTCACAGACTGTAGTTCCCATTACGAACCCTAAA
Source organism: Musca domestica (assembly GCF_030504385.1). Taxonomy (NCBI): domain Eukaryota; kingdom Metazoa; phylum Arthropoda; class Insecta; order Diptera; family Muscidae; genus Musca; species Musca domestica. Next base: position 1,239,545 of record NW_026712442.1, on the reverse strand, counting down.
TACGTAATTTGAGTAGTTACTCCGGTGAATAATTACGCTAAAATCATCAAAATACCGAATATAGGGAGGTACCGTTATATGGGGGCTATACGAAGACGTGGACCTGCATAAACTATTTTCTGTCTTAGGCTGTAGTATTCATTTCAAGTACCAAATTTGAAACAATTCCGGTGAATAATGTCGCTAAAATCATCAAAATACCGAATATCGGGATTTACCGTTAAATGGGGACTATATGAAAACTATTTACGTACTTAACCAGCCTACTGGCAAAATAAACATGTGTGCAAAATTTAGCCTTCTATCTCAATTCGTTCGAAAGAAAGCGTGATTACAACAGACAGACGGACATCGCTAAATCGACTTTTAACGAATTTTACGTAGATCAAGAATATATATACTTTTTGGGTCTGACATGAGTATTTCGAGTTATTACAAACGGAATGACAAAGTTAATATACCCTCCATAGTATGGTGGAGGATATAATAATATTAAACTTATTCTTTTGAAAATGTATTGTTTTCTTTACGTAACAGCGTATCTCCTAATAATCACGGAAGTCACTTCCTCGACAGTTATTGGAAGTGAATAATAACAAAATAAAATGCAACCAAAACAATAAAAAATAATTATTTTTTATTGTTTTTGTTACTTTTTCCAATTACACTTGCATAGAACTTATACTAATTAGCTGAAATAATTACACATTACTTTTTTGTTTTAAAAATGTAATGTTTGGCTTGGGAATCGAACTGGGTGTTCAGAGGGCAATGTGAGCAGATAGAATAAAGTTTTATTTTTGTTCAATTCGTAAATAATTGTAATATATCGCGTTTTTATCTGGTGAAAGTCACGAAAAAGTGTCAGGACGCGCGACTCTTTCTTTTATGCTCCTTGGCGTATCTCTAGTAATTCTTCGACGATATAAAGTACACAACAATAGTTTTGTTAAAGTAAAGTCATAGAAGAGGGGGTGAGAAACTCACTTCCAAATGTTTGCACTTCCAAATATGGTTGTTGTTGAATTGTATTTGTTGTAGTTTTGCTTCTACATTATAATAATTATACAAAGGTATGTAGGTTCCGCACCGGATTCAAAATAATCGGGCCATGAGAAATTATAGATGTACAGTACAATCAATTATAGGTAGCAGACAAAAGTATGTATTATACTTTTCTAATACGATTTGCACAGCATGTTCTCTTGGGGGATTAAAAAAATATAGTCGAATAGAGAGTATTAAAATTTACTCTTTACAAATAAAGCGATCTGATCAAAATTTTCTAGTGTATTTGTGTAAATATATACACATGCGTATGTACCCAGCAAGCATTTGGAAGTGTGTGACTCACTTCCATTTTAAGATGCCACTTCTGCGACGCTTCTAATCCTATTAAATGCGATAGTATGTATATTTACAATAACAAAACTACTGTTGTCTATTCTATCGTTACGTAGTTACTACGTAGTGGCGCAAGAAAGTTAAAATAAGGTATCTCGTGTGCAGACACTATGTAGTGACTGCCATCGGATAAAACAGTGATAGTTTGCAATCATTCACGAATTGAACATAAATAAGACTTTATTCTATCTGAGGAATATAAGACACTGTGGCGCAGTGGTAAGCATGCCAGCTTTGCTCTCTGAACACCTCGGTTCGATTTCCAATCCAGACATCACATTTTTAAAACGAAAAAAAAAAATGTTTGAATAATTCATCTAATAAGTAAGAGTTCTATGTAAATTAACATTGGAAAAAGAGACAATAACAATAACAATAAAAAAATAATAAATGCTTAAGTCTGGAGTAATTTTTTTTTTGTTTTTTCACTTCCAATAACTATCGAGGAAGTGACTTCCACGATTTTTAGAAAACTATCGCGGGCGTGGTTCATCTCTTCCCGAAGGATGATCCTTCCGGGGTGAGAAAGCGATATCAGACGCGATGATTTCAATCGCTTAGGCGTGACTTCTAAGTGATTTGGGGGATAGATTTTTCTTGCTGGGTAAAGACAAATAATTGTACTTCTACCACATGAAATTTTTACTAATAGTATCCCTGCAAGCAATAAATATACCGAAAATCACATAGAAGTCACATCTAAGCGATAGAAATCATCGCGGTTGATATCGCTTTCTCACCGAGGAAGTTGCATCCTTCGGCAAGAAATGAACCACACCGCGATAGTTTTAAGCGTTACATATTATCTCGTACAAGCATTTGAAAGTGAGTCACTCAATCCTTTTTCAAAATGCCACTTCTGCGATGCTTCTAATCCTAATAAATGCGATATAATGTGTATTTGTGTCTACTTTCTATCGTCACGGAGTTAGTGTGGCGCGAAGAAAGATAAAATAAGATGTCGCGTGTCCAGACACAACAAACAAAATCGGTTAAAATATAGATATAGCTGTATACATATGTTTCATCCTATTTGATATTTAAGTCGCCCTAATACCGTTTTAAACCCGCAATACGCAATTAATAAATTGCTAATGTATTGTATTGTAAAATTTTTTTGACGATTTTCTCTTATTAAAATATGGAAAAGTTGCAACTTGTTGTATTTGTTATTAAAATTTTTAAAATTACAGGATTCTAGATTAAGTGATGTATTTTTCAAATTTAATGAACCTGCCTTACCTTAAAAAGTTTCGAGGTATTTTTGGCGGGTTTAAAAAATGTCAGCCGAATTTACTGTCAATCAACAGTTCCTCTTCCAAGAGGCCAGAAAACCTCCATGCAAAGAACTGTCCATATATAGATACAAATTGTGGTATAGGTCCAGTACAACGGTAACTCCCGCTATTCAATATTTAGATGATTTAAGCCACATTTCCAACGGAATTTTCTCAAAGTTGGCATTTGAAGTTCATAATCGTAAAAGCAGTTATTCATTGTATAAGAAGTTATTCATTTTCATATAGCCTCTATGTAACGCTTTTTTAATAATTTTAGTATGTAATGGGTACTAATCCCTCTGGCAAACTGCAAACACTGAATTTCAAATTATTGCAACAAAATTGTGGCTACGATTATAAAAAAAAAATTATTAGGCGTGCCGTTACATGGAGGCTATACAAATCCCTTTGACATACAATTATATATAAAGGCCAATGTATTGGTGTAAATCCACCTGATGAATCGAAGAATCAAGAAACAAAATATTGACACCATATTTAATTCTAACATATTTACTTACTTTTTCCATATTTATATCCAGAATTTTTAAGGCTTAGAAGTTTCCCAAAATTTTGAAATTTAATTTAATTTTATGGCATAAGTCATTACATTAATTAATAATGTAAGCGAAAGCATAACTAGTGTAGAGAGATGAAAATGTTTATAAGTGCGGGGTAAAGTACTGACAATGAAAGTCTTGATTGGAATTTCAGACAATTCCATTGAAAAATGTGGATAAATTCATCAAAATACCGAAAATGGGGGGTATCGTTATATGGGGCTATACGATATCGTGGACCTATATAGACAATTCTCTTTCAAGTGCTCACAAAGAACCCCTTATGAAGTATTTCAGACAATTTCCTTAAAAAATTTGGATAAAATCATCAAAATACCGAATATCAGAGGGTACCGTTATATGGGAGCTATACCATATCGTGAACCGATATAGCCCATCTTCGAACTTGACCTGCCTGCAGACAAAAGACAGATCTGTGCAAAATTTTAGCTTCCTATCTTAATTCGTTTTGACTGTAGCGTGATTACAACAGACGGACGGACGGACAGGGCTAAATTGTCTTAGAATTTTACGCTGATCAAAAATATATTATTATTTCGATGAGTTACAAACGGAATGACGAACTTACTATGTATGGTGGAGGTTATAAAAATATTTTTACATATTGACGGATTTTGTACAGTAAATTTGAGCAACCGAATTTAATAATAAACAAGCTTTAGTTACACGACTAATATCTTTGGACCCAGAAAAGTTATTGGCACAAATTATAGCCCAAATTAATCCTTTCTCGACTTTTTGGGTGTTTTATAAAAATCGACGTCCAAAAAAATCGGTAAGTTGACTGTAACTTCCGAACCACTTTAAATATCACCACTTGTACCCGGTTTTTTACCCTCCACCATACATAGTATATAATTTCGTCATTCCGTTTGTAACTCATCGAAATAATCGTTTTAGACCCAACTAAGTATATATATTTCGATCAGGGTAAAATTCTGAGACGATTTAGCCCTATCCGTCTGTTGTAATCACGCTAGAGTAAAAACGAATTAAGATAAGAAGTTAAAATTTTGCATAGATTTGTCTTTTTTCTGCAGGCAGGTCAAGTTCGAAGATGGGCTATATCGGTCCACGATATCATATAATCCCCATATAACGGTACCCCCGATATTCAGTATTTTGAAGATTTTAGCCACCGTTGAAAAATGTGGCTAAAATCATTAAAATACCGAATATCAGGGGGTAGCATTATATGGGAGCTATACGATATCGTGAACCTATATAGACAATTCTCTTCCCGGGGCTAAAGTGCTCACAAGTAACTCCTTGTGTAGAATTTCAGACAATTCCGTTGAAAAATGTGGCTAAAATCACCAAAATACCGAATGTCGTTGGGCACCGTTATATGGGGAATTTACCCCCAGACATAGATTTGTCTATATAGGTCCACAATATCGTATATCCCCCCAATATATCGCCACTTTCCGATATTCGGCATTTTTAAGATTTTAAAAGAATTTTTAATGGATTTTAGTTTTTTGAAAATTTCCTAATTCGTTCAAAATTGTGTAAAAATTCGTCCCGGTCGAACTAACTGCTTTTTTACTTGTTTCCGTGTGATGGCCCCGGATCCGCACCAAAGAAAAATTTAGTTTCCCTGCATCAGGGTAAAAATACCTACCTCTGTAAAAATTGAAGGGTTTTTACTAAATTAGAGCTGGTTCGACTATTCTTGTTCTCCGGGCGTCGGGATGTTCTAGATCTGTTGACTATGGATAGTCCACTATGGAACAAACGGGCGTGTTTATTTTGCCTGTTGAAGAAGTGTATTTATTTCGGGTGAATTTAATACGAAATTTTGTCTCGCTTTTAACGCGAAACTTAAATTTTCAGACTCTGTCTGGTGTATTAAGTTAATCGTGGGGAATGCCTTGGGGTATTTCATTGGTGTCTCACCATATACAGGCATTCTGTGCGCGTTAGTGTGAGAATCGATGTCACGTGACCACCCAGTGCATTTTCTTACTTTGGAAATTTATTGGTGCTAGATTGTTGGATTTCCTGGGCTGGAGCTCTCAGGCCATTGGATTGATCTATCCTGAGTATGTGAGGTTCAAGTGCAACTTTGTTCCCTTTTCCTTTGCCGTTGAGTAGTTTCTTTTTATTGTTGTGACTTGGATTGGATTTGGACGACGAGATAGACCTTGGTAAGATCAGAAGTTTCGGACAGTATCTGCGCAATTAGAAGCAGAATGTCGCCTGCTATGGACGGATGTATAAATCCATCTAGAAGGTTATACCCGAATATATCGCGAACCAAACAGTGATATGTCAGGCAGGGAGGTGTTAATTGTGTCTAAACTTAAGAAGTGCTACTTCGCCATCAATTTGGTTTTACCAAAGGTAGAGATACTGTGGACGCGTTAATGGCCGGGCAGGATAGTCTGAGCGGGTCCATTGGATTTCCTTTTATGGGATTGCGTGCTCACGAGGTTGTTAGCGATCGATCGCCAGGAGATTGGTTTTTGGTCAAGCTATTTTCGGGAGCGAAATGGTTGTGTCGTGAGATCCAGTGCTTGGGACAGGAATGACTGTGGCTCATACATTTAAAACCTGATGAGAGATTATCCGCTTCAGAGCTCCCGGCGTTCTTAATTGTGTGCTTATTAATATAAAAATAAATACCCCTAGTGGGGCGGCAACGACCGCACACCGATTTCACTGGCATGTTGTTAATGACTGCAGAGAAACAGAACGTTTCAGTGGCTGGAAGATGACCAGGTTTGCAAATTAACGAGTGGAGTCAGTGACGAGCTTATTGGTAAGAGCCGTAAGTGAAATCAAGTGTGGTCAAACGTTGGACCCGTGAGCTAAGTCTGATGCGTAGGAGACTCCTTCGCCTAAGGAAGAGATTCCAAATGGCTGGACGAACCAATGCTGATGACTTGGTTCAACGTAAACCTAAGTTCCTTTTTTACTTTGGGTCATAAAATTACGAGCTGTCTAGGTGTGCTAAGATCATATGGTAGACGCTCACTCAAAATACATACACATTTACTTCGAAGATGTCAAGAAAGAATAGGAATAAACGTCCACTTTTGGTTTTTATTGATGTTAGTCCTACTATGATTTTCTATTTTGGGTTTTCCATGGATGACAATTTTGTTTAGGTGCTTTAGAATAGTAATAGGTACTAATTTCTTTGGCAAAAGTAGTCATTAAATGCAGCTTTGCATTTTCACGGCTATTGGTACCTATTACAAATTACAACAAAGACCTAAAATGGTAAAGACTAGAAAAACCAATTTGGAATTGCCTCCTGTCAGAAAAGGTCAATATCCAAAAAAATCACGTAAAATGTGATATATTAACATTTACATTTTGACTTTTGAAATGTGCAATAGTAATGTTTTATTTTGCATGATTTTTTTCCATTTTGACTTACTTTTTTAATGTAGTAGTAGTTTTTTTGTAGTGTTTCTCATATATTATTTTTGAATTCGAATATTTAATTGAATTCAATTTATTTAATTGACTTGATTTCTTGAGAACTGAAACTGGAACTGGATGGCGGGTTACATGGAACTGTAGTACCGAATTATGTGGTGGCGAAACGGAATATCGAAATAATTTAACGCGGTCAACCAAAGTTAAAAGATAATTACCTTTTCAAAATCGCTAAAAAATCACGAAAAAGAGATATCATTATAAAAACTCTCAAATCGGGAAAAAATTGAAAAAAATTTCCAATGAAATCGAATTTTAAAATAATAGTACATTCTATTGACAAACTTAGTATGGACCTTTAAACATTTGCTGTAAAGAATCAGCGAACAAGTTGAAGATTTTTTCAATTTGTTATTCTGTTTTTTTTGTCATTTTTTTTTTAAATTTTATTATCATATTGAATTCAGAGGATTTTTTGTGAACAAAATAAAGAATAATTTTTCACTATATCCACTTTTTACCAAAAAAAATGAAATAAGTGCGAAATAGGATGTTAACTGACATCTACCTTTCAACTCCAGGGCCTACATCGTAGTTCAGCTGGAAGATGCAAAGATGCATTTAAACAAACAAAAATGACCGAAAAAGCCTAATGGGGCTCATTTCAAAGCGTGGACCTACTTCTTTCATTTGACAATAATCCGTCCAATGAGAGCTCAAAATTCTTTGGGAGTACAATCAGTAAAATACCAAATATAAAGGGTCCAAAATAGTAGAGCGAATGGGACTTTTTGTAAGAAAATGATTTCTATCCTTCCCAAAGATTAAAGATACCTTAAATCGCTTTTGCAGGTCATAATATCGATCATAACTCACGGATAAGGGTACAACCCGATTTCATATTTATATAAACATCGTATGATTAAAGATATTTTTGGGGTCTTGGCCATTTTTTTCATTTTTTGGCCCTTATTTGGTTCTAAGGGGGTAGAGAACCTCTTCGCATAAAATTTGAAATTTTCAGAGAAGGGCCCATATTGGTCTTGACCACATTCATCAATTGATTTGGCTAAAAAATTGTATTTATGCTATCCTGGGATAGGGAACCATCATACAGATAATTGCCACATAGGAATTTATTTAAGTAAAGTCCCCACATTAGAGTATCCCCAAGTCCACTTTCACATCTAATGTGTGGTCAGAAAAGAAAATTTTGCATCTATTGAATTTGTAACCCCCAAGAGAATATTGGTTGGGAACGTAGATTTGGGATGTGCATCGTTATGAAATAAATTGTGAAAACATGAACAGATTACAACAAATATAAGAAAGTAGCACGGGACCAAATATTTGTTAAATCGTCATTGAATTATACTTTGAAGAAAAATATGGACTTTATGGGGTCTCCAACTTACAATTTAAATGGCAGATAAAATTAATTCCCATCTTACGGTAATGGGTGTAAAATAGTAATTATATTTGACTAGTCTGAAATCATTCTGCCCTTAATTATGAGGTGGATAAAACTATTTTTACTTATTTAAATCACGCGAAATTTTTTTCATTTTGAAATGTTATGTTGTTCTGCTATATTTTTGATTTGGCCTCTATTTGTCATCTTGGATTATAAGGGGTAGAAGAAAGTTATCAATGTAGGTCGATGTTTCGGGGAAGTGCTCATATAAAGGTACCTTCTGATTTCAACATATTTCAAAGGATTTTGGCTAATTATGTGAATCTTACACAAAAATTTCAACATATGTACAAATTTTAGAATTTTCTCCATGCAATATTACCCCCTCAAGTCCACCTTTTGGCGGACCGACATGGTTAGGGGGACTTATGAGAAACTAATGCACAATCTAAGGTGTTAATGGGTTTAAAAAAGTAATTAACTTTGGCTATTCTTAAATCATTCAGCCATCAATTATGAGGTGCACAAAATACAGTAAATTCCAAATTACTGCTCATTTGACTGGAAAATTTTGCTACGATTTTTATCATACTAAAAATTAATTTGATCCCTTACAATGGTGGTAAGATTGATATTTATATAATTTAAATATTGAAGCCCACGGCTTAAATATGGGTACAGATATTTTAAAACACTTTTAATCGACCAGTACGTGAACCCTTATATCAGTAATATCTGTAAATATTTATGCTTTGACAAATATGCATAATAGACAAAAACTACGCGGCAACGCGGACCGGGCCAGCTAGTGTTACCATAAAAAACATAATAACAGAGTACTTTTAAGAAATATAATTTCTGTAAAGTAAAAGTTAGGTCTCAAAATTGTATTCCATTGACGTGTTCAATAAATTGAAGTTTGCATTACATAACATTGGTGTTTATGTTGTCTGACTTGTCCTATCATTACTGTTCTATGTCCTTGACTACAACAAAGATATAGAAGCAAAGACAAAAAATGGTAAAGACTGGACAAAGTACGTTATGGAAAAATAATCCACGGGAAAAATGTGTAGATGCGCTTCTCACAACAGAAACACGAAACATAAAAACACAAGTACAGAGCAGCAATACGAATAACATTTTTTGTAATCCAAAAATTTGGTTTAAAATTGTTTTCTATTGACGTTTTGAGTCAGTTGAAAATTGCATTTGGTGTTAAAACCGTTTAATATTGCTGAGTAGTTTGTTATGATATCATTTCAACATAAGCTAATCCAACTGGTGTCAATATATTTATAATATATTAAGATGGGACATTTCATTGTTGCTTTGATTCAATAGATGCCATTGATAGTGGGAAAATATGTTATATCACCATATCCTGACGAAGCATTATGTTATATATATGTTTATAGAGCTCACACTTTTATATGGTCGAACAAATGAACAAAGAAATGCTCTGGAATCAGTTTTTGAGACCATGTAAAACATATCTGTTGCTTTTCTATGCGGACCTCCACCATTTCTTCGCTATTTCGAAGTAACATTTTCTGCACGTCGTCGGCCGCCTACTTGAAGATGTATCAAATGTAGAAAAACTTTGCTTTGCGTAGCCGGTGTTGAACCCACCTTTTGGTGGGTATAGACTTTCTTCAACAGTGTGTCATAAGCCCATAAAATGTACACACAAATAATATTACTTCTATTTTAATGTGTGTTATAGAACACATATTCCAACAATCGAAGATTACAATTGTTCTCGGAAAAATATAAATATTTTAATGAGGGGTAAAAGACTTTCCCTCGTCCTCTCTTCCATCGGGACAGTAAAATATTTATTGGAGGCTCTCTCCACTCCTGCAAATACCTACTGTCCCTCTACCCAATGCCCTCTTTTGAATTTTCGTCTTCCAGTCTTACTTTCATCTATTTCTACAAATTTTTCCCAGGCCACCTAGTACTCATATTTGGTACGCCGACAAATGAGACCGTCCAGGAAGGTGCCTTTGTCTATGGACTGGCTGAGTTGAACAGTTCACTAATCTAAAAGAGTGTCCTGGGTCACACTTTTATTTGCCTCCTGTTGGTATAATACGGTTTTTAAGGCACTTCGGTCCGGCCCGCAAACCAAACAATACATTGTCTGGAAGAGAGGTCCTTAAGGAGGGGCAGAGGGAGAGCCGCTATCGTGTTAAGATGGCTGCTCCGAAATCAGTTATTGCTGTGTCGGGTCTTTTGCTCGATCTGTTATGCAAGAGCCTATGCAGTACCGACACAATGCTGGAGGTTGTCTTTTTGGCTAGCAGTTATGAGAAAATTTATATGATAACTATCGTGGAGAATGATAAATTTAAAGGTAAATTCGAACGATATGAGTGCATGCTTGCTAAGGGTAATATGCACCCTATCTGTGCCTCCTATTGTGGTGGAACCTGGCCAGAAAGTCGCCTGCTGTGGACAGATGTATAAAGCCATCTAGAAGGTTATTCCCGAATATATCGAGTCAGCATTTAGTCGCCGCATGAAGAGGGCTAGAGTGTTGCTTAAGTCGCCAGATAGGGTAAGGAGAGGGTAATGGTGTCGAGACTTAAGGGTTGCTACTCCATCTCTACATCAATTCGGTTTTATCAAGGGTAGAGGTACCTTGGACGCGTTGTCGTAATCGTATAAGCAGTTATTCATTGTGTAATAAGTTATTCATTTTCATATAGCCTCTATGTAACGGTCTTTTAATAATTTTAGTACGTAATAGGTACTAGTCCCTCTGGCAAAAATCATTGTGGTAGCTCCACATTGGTACGTATGGCAAACTACAAATACTGAATTTCAAATTATTGCAACAAAATTGTGGCTACGATCATAAAAAAATAATATTAGGCGTGCCGTTATATGGAGGTTTTTCGAATCCCTTTGACATACAATTATCTATATAGACCAATGTATTGGTGTAAATCCATCTGATGAAATCAAAGAATGAACAAAATATTGACACAATATTTAATTCTAACATATTTACATACTTTTTCCATATTTATATCCAGAAATTTTAGGGCTTAGAAGTTTCCCAAAATTTTGAAATTTAATTTAATTTTATGGCATAAATTATTGCATTAATTAATAATGTAAGTGAAAGCATAACAAGTGGAGAGAGATGAAATTGTTTATAAGTGCGGTTGTAAGACTTTCATGATTTTCCAAAATAATTGTAGTTTATTTTTTGGTTCCTCTTCTATTGAGCTTACGATCTCGTCGCTTGGGTAAAAATAGTTTATTTAAAAATAACTCCTGGGGAGAATATTCCAGACAAAAAATAAGGGAACTGATGTGGGCTGGTGTCTTTTTCCGGAACCTAGGTATTCCCTGCCTCACCCCCTGGTAGACGTTACCATCTTTCTCCATTAATAAACAAACGTTGTTTTTATAAAAACAACAATAATGGGATTAAGCCTAACTATTTTGCAACAACAAATACTAATGTATCCCGAACAACCATGCCGACACTGTTCTATAATTTAATACATTTATAGCATAAATTTGATAGAAATATTTAACGGCCCTTTGTTGCACTTTTATTTGCCTTCTGGTGGTATAATACCCCATGCTTTTAGGGCATTTTCGGGTATTTAACTCCAAATCTCATAAATAAATCATATAAATCGGCTACTCGTTCGATATTCATTTTTAAGTTCAATTTTCTCTTTGTTTACATAGCCGTTACCGTTACAAGAAACAGTATTTTTTGTTCCCATATTTACTCTTTATAATTGTAAGTGCACTTAATTACAACCCTGTTAACGGCTTTGTAAGCTTAAAGAATAAAAATATTTTTACATATTGACGGATTTTGTACAGTAAATTTGAGCAACCGATTTTAATAATAAGCAAGCTTTAGTTACACGACTAATATATTTGGACCCAAAAAAGTTATTAGCACAAAATGTAGCCCAAATTAATCGTGTTACGACTTTTTTGGTGTTTTATAAAAACCTATGTCCAAAAAATCGATAATTTGACTATAACTTCGAACCACTTTAAATAACCCTATCATATCACCACTTGTACCCTGATTTTTCCATTTTAAGGCCCAGGGTCCGTACCAAAGAAAAAATTAGTTTCCCTGCATCAGGGTAAAAATACCCACCTCTGTAAAAATTGAAGGGTTTTTACTAAATTAGAGCTGGTTCGACTATTCTTGTTCCCCGGGCGTCGGGATGTTCTAGATCTGTTGACTATGGATAGTCCCCTATGGAACAAACGGGCGTGTTTATTTTGCCTGTTGAAGAAGTGTATTTATTCCGGGTGAATTTAATACGAAATGTTGTCTAGCTTTTAACGCGAAACTTAAATTTTCAGACACTGTCTGGTGTATTAAGTTATTGGGGGGAATGCCTTGGGGTATTTCATTGGTGTCTAACCATATACAGGTATTCTGTGCGCGTTAGTGTGAGAATCGGTGTCTCGTGACCACCCAATGAATTGGCTTACATTGGAAATTTATTGGTGCTAGATTGTTGGATTTCCTGGGCTAGAGCTCTCAGGCCATTGGATTGGTCTCTCCTGAGTATGTGAGGTTCAAGTGGAACTTTATTCCCTTTTTCTTTGCCATTGAGTACTTTCTTTTTATTGTTGTGACTTGGATTGGATTTGGACGACGAGATTGGTAAGATCAGAAGTTTCGGACAGTATCTGCCGAATTAGAAGCAGAAAGTCGCCTGCTATGGACGGATTTATAAAGCCATCTAGACGGTTATGCCCGAATATATCGAGTCAGCATAGGTCAAGGAGATGCTAATGGTGTCTAGACTTAAGGCTACTCCGAAGGTACATGGTCACATCAATTCGGTTTTACCAATGGTAGAGATACTGTGGACGCGTTAATCGCCGTGCAGGATAGTCTGAGCGGGTTCATTTCACTTCCTTTTATTGGATTGCGTGTCCACGTGGTTGTTAGCGATCGATCGCCAGGAGATTGGCCTATGGTCAAGCCACTTTCGGGAGCGAAATGCTTGTGCCGTGAAAATATATTATATGGTCTGGAAAATGTATTTATAACCTCAGGAGAGATCCACTGTTCCGGAACTCTCCACTGCTTACGCTAATGGCTGCTAGCGTGTTTGCCTGTGTTTAAGACTGTGTCCACTGACCGTGGCGTGTCGCTTGATCTGGAAATGCGAGATAGGGCTTTTCTGTACAAGCGGAAACGCAGTTTGCGGCGGGCTGAGGATGAATATTGGATCAGCCCTTCGGATCTGGTAGATGGGAATATAAGGCTGTACAAGGCACTCCTGCGGGAATGCGTTGTGGATAGGTGGAGGTCTCTGGTGGGGGAACAGTGAAAAGAAAAGGGCGACATACAATTTTTTTTGGTGACGCAACGTTTGTAGTAGATAGGCTAGGCTTTCGCTACGGTTTAAGTACTGGCTTCTTACTGACGGGGCACGTATCTTTAAACGAGTTTTTGCATAAAGGTCTAGGATAAGCGAGGACTGCGTGCAAATCTCGGGGAGAGTGTGTTGCTCGAATGTGGAGTTGCATTATCAACCGGGTGCCTGAGAAAGGCAGGAGTTTAGAAGGAGCGAAGCCTTTTAACCAAAGAGGTGACCACGTCCAAATGAGAGCGAGTGAATTAATACTCACTTTTGTGGGGGCGTTGGTAAATGTATTAAATTCGCCCGGTGTGAGATAGAACGCAATCAAGGTGATCACATTAAAACACACACAGGTATGCATCTATCTACTTTAGATGAGAACGGACGCGATATTTTACTTAGTGAAAAAATGTGTTAATTTCGAGTGAATGTTTGTGGAAATTTATTGTCTCGCTCTTAACGCGAAATATCAATTTTCTGTCAGGTGTATTAAGTTGTTGGTGTGCTCCGTCCATCGTTGTTGTTGTGCTCCGTCTAACCTTACTTAGTTGGTGATTGATATGTCTCCGAAAGAACAAAAGAAGAAGAAGGTAGGTGCGGGCACAGAAGGTAATTCTGAAGTGTTGGACATGGAGGTTGAGGAAGTTAGTGGTGGCGCAGCGGAGTTGGTTATGCCACGGGGCGAAGATTACGTTACACCGAGAGTGGCAGAAGCTTGGCTCCCCTTTAAAAATGAATGGTGAAACTGTAATTGCGAGAGAAAAACGACGCTAGTCCTAAGTTTGTTGATCTAGAGGTGACGGTAAGATGGTAAAGGCTTGATAAAATGCATTTTGAGCAAATGGTTTGTGTCTACAACACATAGAGTAACAGCTCATGTTAGAGACATGTTAATATAAAAACCACAATTACAGAAACTAGCAACAAATAAAAATTTGAAAAATCCAAAGTTTTGGCTTCAAATTCTATTCCATAGACCTTTCCAAAAATTTGCATATTGCCTTAGCGGTTTAAATCAGTTAACATTTCTAACTATGTTGATATTATATCATAACAACAGAGGTATTTTCACAGGGTTGCCATATTTTGACTTTGTCTTGTCCCATCTTTGTTTACCATTTTAGGTGTTTGCCGATGATTTTTTGAGGGAGCACTCGGCTCTACTCCTTGCTAGTAGTTCTCCGCTAATTCTAAGTATAGACGCGAATGCATCCAATTCGTTGTGGTTGTCAAAGGTATCGAGGAATAATTCTGAGCAGAGATGCTAGGCGAATGGGTGTTAGCGAGGGGCGTCGAGATATTGAATGAGTACATTTGATGGGCCGTCGGGACTTAGTGAAATTGACGGCGACGGCTGCAAATGGGATAGCAACGACTGCTTACTAATTTTGCTTCGTGTTGTTGAATTGAACTTCTTCTTACTCCACAGGAACGTACGCAAGGAAATTAGCGTTTAAGGGTTTGAAACGAAAGAGGCGTGAGCTGGGACTTTTATGCGTACCGTGTTAGGCTAGTGGAATTTAGGGCAGTGACCATAGATGACCAGGTTTGCGAGTTGAACGAGTGGATGAGCGGAGTCAATAACCTAGGTAGGTGCCGTAAGGTTGAACCAAGTGAGATCAAGTGGTGGACCCGTGAGGTAAGTCTGATGCGGATTCCAAAGAGCTAAATGCACAACAATGCTTACCTTAGGACGCACAAGGAAGAGCCATCGAGGAGTAAAGAAGACAATTGGAAGAGATTTATGCAGGACAATAAAGACGATCCTATACTGGTCGTGTCGGCATGACAAAGTCAAAATATTGTCACCAGGTGTAAATATCTCTGTTGTTATAATATAATAACAACATTGTTACCAATGTTAAGTAATTTAAACCGATAAGAGAGTATGCAATTAATTGGGAAGGTCTATGGAATTTGGATTATTCAAACTTTTATTTGTCATTATTTTCTATAATTGTGTTTTATATTAACATACCTCTGTCATGAGCTCTTATTCTAGGTTGTATAGCCAAAAACCTTTTTTTCAGAATGCATTTTGTCTATTTTACTATTTTTTTTGTGAGATGAGCAGGGTATATAGAGTTCCAAATGTATATGAAGTTTAGGGTTTGTAAAGAAAAATTTCCTTCAGAGGGATTTATCCTCATTGTGAACATTGATTATTGAATTGGTACCTATTACGAATTTTAAATGCTCAATTAAACACAATTCAGTTGAATAACACGCTTTATTTGGTACCTATTACAAATTTTTGGAGTGATTGGTATCAATTAAGAGTTTTAATGATCCAATTAAAGACAATTCAATATGCTTCAAATTAATATGCCCTTTTTAATACTTATGTGAGTCCAAAGGAGGTTTAAGGCCTTTTCGGAATATGTTAAAAAACTGCCCATTAACGGAATTGTACGAAATATTAAAATATTCTAAATATTATTCTGTTTTAAATCGCCTAGACGCCAGACATTTATAAACATCCAACACATTTTAGGGTTAAATCCGTACTACAAAGCATTTAAGATCGTCAAAGACAAAATCCGACTGCCCTATTAAAACTAATTTCATTACTGCTCATTGCTCTGAATGTCAAAAGTGTGACCTTCTTCAACGGCAGAGGTTACTATGTCTCTTTTTAGCTAGCTAAATGCCTGGTAAGCAATTACCTGTGCGTTGCCTTGGCTTCGGTTGTGTGCAGGTCTTTACGGACGAGAGCAGAAACTCTGAGATATTAGTTGTGCATTAAACATGCATTACATTATGTTATTCCGAAACTGGGAAAAATAGCGGAATGTTTCAAAAATCTATTCCAGAGCATTTCCGTGTGCACAGATCTAAAACTCAAAGATGGGACAATACAGAGTCAAAATATTGTCACCAGGTGAAAATACCTCTGTTGTTACGATATCATAACAACATACTCACCAATGTTAAAGGAATTTAACAGCAAATGCAATTTTCAATTAATTGAAAACGTCAAGGAATGCAAATTTTAGTCCAAATTTTTGGTTTACAGAAAATGTTATTCTTAAAATTTCTCTGTAAATATGATTTTAATGTCAACATGCCACTGTTGTGAGCAGCGCCTCTTTATATTTTTCACATAAACTATTTTTGCATTATGCATTTTGTCCAGTCTTTACCATTTGAGGTCTTTGAAAACGCATTTTGAGAAAATGGTTTGTGGCTATAATATCCAGAGTAACAGCAAACAAAGACCTAAAATTGTATAGGCATAAACCAAAGACATATAATACAAAGACATAAAACTATAAAGACTGGACAAAATGCATATGGGCTTTAATTTTCGAATCAGGTAATAGATGGCAGGCGACATAACAGAAATGCATTACAAAATTTTAGAAAAAGATGTTATTCCTATATCGCCGTAAAATGGCGGAAATACGCGGAAAAAAATATCAGCTATGATAGACATGCTCTCAAAAATCTATTCCGGAGCATTTCCTTGTACATTGTATCGATAAAAATCAACAACAACCCTTAAAAAGTGTCAGCTCTGTTAAATTATAACATAATGCTATGTCACGATATCGTGACAATTAAAAACAATGCAATTGAATAATGTGCTTAAACGTATCATAATACTGACGGATATGGCACATTCGTAATACCTAAACTTCTAAGGACTTCATAATGTACAAGAAACATGGGAGTTAATACCAAAACTTGCAAGGACCTAACATTGTGTACAAACGTGAAATCGGAGGAACTTATATGTGGGAGTTATATCGAAATCCAAAATAGTTACAGGAAAAACTCAGAAAATTATGAAAGTAGTGCTTAAATTTAAAACACATCTATCGATTTTTTGAAAGTTTACTTTGCAAATTTACGTAAATAGAGAGGTGGGCGTAAACTCTTGTATATTTTTATACCCTACACCAGAAGGTCGTCAGGGTATTATGTCTTTGTGCATTTGTTTGTAACCTTCCTTTTGATGATCTGCATAAAATCACATTCTGATTCGATTTATGCATGTCCGTCCGTCCGTCCGTCTTTCCATGTATTTTTGTAAACAAAGTACAGTTCGCATTTATTGCCCTATCCAGATGAAATTTTGAACAAATCACTTGTTTGGCCCAAGGACGAACCCTATTTAAATTGGTGATAATCGGTCAAAATTTAGATATAATTCCCATATATATCTTCGTCCGATTTGCCTTTTATTGTGTGCCAAACGTGTAATATCAGTCCGAATAGTATGGAATTTTGCACGTACGATCAGATTGTACATGAAAATAAGTATGCCAAATTTTCGAAATCGGTTCAGATATAGCTATAGCTCCCATATATATTGTTCATCCGATTCGTTATTTTTGTTCTCCGCTGCCGTAATATGCACTCTGTAACAACAATATTTGGGGAAATATATCAAATACAGCTCAGAAATACATTTGCTAAATTTTATCGAGATCGGTTTAGATTTGAATATTGAATTGAGTCTAGAAGCTAGTATGTCATCGGTTCAGATCGGTTCAGATATAGCTATAGCTCCCATATATACTGTTCATCAGATTTGTTACCCACAGCCGTAATATGCACTCCGTAACAACGATATTCAGGGAAATATATCAAATACAGCTCAGAAATATCTTTGCGAAATTTTATCGAGATCGGTTCCGATTTGTATGTAGCTCCCATATATATTTTTATCCGATTTCAAATTAATTGTGCACCAAATGGGCAATACAAGTCCGAATTTAAAAGACACAAATGCTTCGGCATTAGTCCTTTGAACTTTAAATTATAATTATAATCATAGCGTGTATGATTAAATTCTCCCATAAAAACTTTTAATTGTTATGCGGAGCTCTACTAAATTAGCAAAGTGGTGTAGGGTATCATAAAGTCGGCCCCGCCCGACTTTAAGACTTTCTTTACTGGCTTAATTTTCGGATTATGATTCCTTGGTGTTTCAGGAATATATCGGCATATTACTGATAACAATTTCTAAACATTATTTGGCATAAAATTCTACTATAAGTCAGTTTTCCTCTATTTTCGAAGGATGACGTCAAAGACATTTCATTACTTAACCATCAATTTAGAATAACAAATGATGAAATTAAAGGAAGCGTGGATAAACGGTGACATAAAGTATGACAATCTAAAGGTATCCAAATGCCCCGTCAACTAATTAGCGACGCGCATGAATGGATTAACGCTAGACGTGCATCGTTACAGCCATGAGTGCAAGTTTAATTTATCGCGATTTCTCCTTGAAAATCTAAAAAATAATAACAAATGGCTAAACTTGAATTTATAATTGAAGTCTTGTAAAAATTGGCAAGTTTTTTTTCCTAATTTTGTGGTATCCTAATTTGGTAAGTAGATAGGAGAAGTCGCTATGCCGATTAAACAGTCGACTAAAATAAGTCGGAAAATGGAGGAGCGGGGTACAACATCCACTCCATTAGGTGATGAGAGTGAGTCTTCTTGTGCAAAGAGGAAATGTGAGGGTGGTACCGCTGGTGCTATTTCTGGCATGAGTGTAGGTGGTGAATAAAGAATTCTTGTTGGAAATGTTGGCAAAGGGGCTGATTTGATGGTGTATTAAGTAGTACTTCTACTAGTTTTGTCGCCACTGTTGTGTTTCTTCTGGTGTGGTATAGGATTCAAATGCTGCTAATGCTACTTCTGATTATAATAACTTTTTCTAGAGATTGCTAGTTTCTGGCGCTGCTATGTCTTCGGACATATTGTCGAGCTGCAACGAGGCTAAAAGCGTTGCTGTATAGCGATGCCGACGTCATCGTCCTAGTGATTTTGAGCGGATTAAGGCTGCATCTCCTATTGGACACAGGCATTAAGCCAACTCTGCTTTGTTGTTATGGATATTTGTCTTAGAAAATCCTAATTGTCAAAATGCAACTTCCAACGGAGTTAGTTTGGGCCTGCACCTGATATTAAGGAGCATTCCTTAAATATTGTAATTTTTGGGGATTTCAATATCTGTAGAAGTACTACCTCTAGTAAAACCGATTCTTTTACAGATTTTTATAAACTTTGACGCATCTGACCTAAGTACTTTCGTAAAGGAAAGAAAAAATTTTCCGTTTTACTTCAACCCCGAATTATAATAGCGGGTATTCAAATTTTGTCCTGTTTCTCGGCCATGTTGGGTGTCTCTTGAGCGGCATTAAAATCCTCCCAAATATATATCGAAATGACAGGATTTATCACAGACAGAGAAATTACACAGAATCTTGTGTAAATGCTCAAGAAATGAGATATGATCAAAGTTACTCATGTCCCTACATAAGCTGGGATAGGCAAATTAAAACTATTAAAATTTGGTAGCAAACGTGGTTCCGTATTTTATGCATTTCAAACATTAAAAGAATACACACGATCATAAAGCCGAATTTCTGTTCTAATTTAATACGACTTTTATAATAAGATTTGTCATATTTTTAACATGAGTCTCTAATGTAAGCAGACCACAATCGATAAAAGTTTGCCATTTTTTCCTTTAAATATATTTACAAACAAACCTTGTAATCAATTTATTGGGACGATATAAAACAGTTTGCTGCGATGTCATTCAATCAATCAATTCGATTTGCCACCTTAGACTTTTTCTGCATTAACTTTTTATGCGATGCTGGCAGTTAATTAAATATATAGCTATACGTCTTTATGACACAAAGTGATAACTTTGTAGATCATAAAT
Source organism: Musca domestica (assembly GCF_030504385.1). NCBI lineage: Eukaryota > Metazoa > Arthropoda > Insecta > Diptera > Muscidae > Musca > Musca domestica. The sequence continues at coordinate 1,219,410 of NW_026712442.1, read as the reverse complement.
AGTACACGTTGCTATGATTCAGTGGTGATTAACATTGTAAATTTAACTAGTCTTAGCTTATGTAAAGGAACTCTTTAATGAATGCTTTGAGGGGTTGCTCCACACCTAACAAGCCGAAATGAATGGGGTGCGTATGTGTCCGTAATCTATAAAAACACACTTTGGTAGGTAGTTCTGTGAAGTGTTCAGTCTAATATTACGTAGAATAAAAGCAGTTACAAAAAATATTTTAAATAGCACTGACTGGCTTATTGTGTCTCAACATTGGCGAGAAATTAAAAGCCGAGCCCAATTTTCCACAAATGCCAGTACTTGTTATGAATTGCAGTTTGGCGGTTAGTATTGTCCGACATTTCTATGTACAAGTGTGTATACTCTCTATGTGCTTTGTAAACTCTCCCTTTTAATGCTCTAAAATAGAAAACTGTTTTAAAAAATTTAACTCAACAATGGTATAAATTAGTCTTATGTAATTAAAATAGATAACACAGTACTTATGTATATGGTAAAAGAATTTTTTGTTCTGCCAACGGAGGTTAAATACATGGATAGTATTTTAACTTTGTCATTTCACTTGAAAAATATCCATTTGGTTAGAGTTTTGGGCAGAAAACAATTTCACAATTTTTAATGATTATCAACCGCTTCCACGCAAAATCTATATATATAAAATAAAGTTGTGTTAGTTACTACGCTTATAACTTAAGAACCGCTTGACTGATTTTAACGATTCATACAAATTCGGAATTGTCTCCTGTCAGAAAAGGATAATATAAAAAAAAAAGAAATCGCGTAAACATGTGATATATTAACATTTTCATTTTGACTTTTGAAATGTACAATAGTAATGTTTTATTTTGCATGATTTTTTTCCATTTTCATTTACTTTTTTCTAGTGTACATTTGTAGTGTTTTTATATTATATTTTTGAATTCGAATATTAATATCAATTTATTTAATTGACTTGATTTCTTTAGAACTGAAATTGATGGCGGGTTACATGGAAGTGTAGTACCGAAATATGTGGTTGCGAAACGAAATATATGATATCGAAATAATTTAACGCGGTCACACCAAAGTTAAAAGATAATTACCTTTTCAAAATCGCTAAAAATCACGAAAAAGAGATCTCATTACAAAAACTCTCAAATCGGAAAAAAAATTCAGTGGATTTTTTGTGAACATTTTTTGTGAAATAAGTGCGAAATAGGATGTTAACTGACATCTACCTTTCAACTCCAGGGTCTACAATAATCCGTCCAATGAGAGCTCAAAATGCAAAATTCTTTGTGAGTACAATCAGTAAAATACCAAATTTACAGGGTGTAAAATAGTAGAGCGAATGGAACTTTTAGTAAGAAAAGGATTTCCATCCTTCTCAAAGATTCAATATACCTTAAATCGCTTTTGCAAGTCATGATATCCATCATAACTCACCATAAGGGTACAACCCGATTTCATATTTATATAACTATCGTATGACTTAAGCTATTTTTGGGGTCTTGGCCCTTATTTGGCATCTTTGTTTCTAAGGGGGTAGAGAACCTCTTCGCATAAAATTTGAAATTTTCAGAGTAGGGCCCATATTGGTCTTGACCACATTCATCAATTGATTTGGCTAAAAAAATTGTATTTATGCTATCCTGGGATAGGGAACCATCATACAGATAATTGCCATATAGGAATTTATTTAAGTAAAGTCCCAACATTGGAGTGTCCCCAAGTCCCTTTCATATCTAATGTGTGGTCAGAAAAGAAAATTTTGTATTCTATTGAATTTGTAACCCCCAAGAGAATATTGGTTGGGAACGTAGATTTGGGATGTACATCTATATGAAATAAATTGTGAGAACATGAACAAATTACAAATATAAGAAAGTAGCACGGGACCGAATATTCGTTGAATCATCATTGAATTATACTATTATGAAAAATATGGACTTAAGGGGTCTCCAACTTACAATTTAAATGGCAAATAAAATTAATTCCCATCTTACGGTAATGGGTGTAAAATAGCTATATTTTTGATTTGGCCTCTATTTGTCATATTGGATTATAAGGGGTAGAAGAATGTTTCCAATGTAGGTCGATGTTTCGGAGTAGTGCCCATATAAAGGGACTTCCTGATTTTTCAATATTTCAAAGAATTTTGCTAAAAATGTATATTTTAGGTGGTAATCTTATACAAAAATGTCAACATATCTACAAAAGTTTAGAATTTCTTAGAATAATAGTACCTCCTGAAGTCCACCTTTTGGCGGACAAACTGACCGACATGGTGAGGGGGACTTATGAGGACCCTAATGCACAATCGGAGGCGCTAATGGGTTTAAAAAAGTAATTAACTTTGGCTATTCTTAAATCATTCAGCCCTCAATTACGAGGTGTACAACATACAGTAAATTCCAAATTACTGCTCATTTGACTAAAAAATTTTGGTACGATTTTTACCACACTAAAAATAAATTTGATCCCTTATATGGGGATAATATTGATATATACTTTTTCATGGATGGATGTGCTATACAAATCCACAAATTTGAAGTCCACGGTTTAAATATTGAAGCACACGGCTTAAATATTGGTACAGGTATTTTAAAACACATATATGTGTTTGCGTTCTGGTTCCAGCACCCGGTTTAGAAATTCGGCTACTTTAACGGGCTGTACCCAGAGATCTTCTGGAGTGAGTTGGGTAGGTTTGGCTGTGCAATTAAAGAGGTGTAGCGTATTGTGCGGGCCTGTATCGCACGCCGGGCAGGCGTCACGCACATCTTCATCAATTCGTGCCCAATACGAATTGAGACGACTACACCATCCTGAACGTAATGGCGCCAAAACTACCCTGGTTTGTCTAGGCAGCTGACGTTCTTCAGCTGCAATGGATGGGGGTGGACTCCGAGGACGGCATTCACTTTAAAACTGCTAATAGCATCCGCGACTGCATCGGTGTGAATGCCACTCAGACCTGCCTGATAGGCTTCTTGATCTAGAGGTTCTCTCTTATAGCGCTGGACCTCCCTCTCTAGATCATGTATGTCCTTCCTGACACGCCTGGGTGGGGGAGATTTATCCACCATATGATGGTTGGGATGACTCTCACGGTAACACCCAAGCAGGTACTGCAACGAAAGCATATGATTATGCTAACGTAAGGGAAGGACTTTCGCCTCCTCATGTAGATGGTCCACTGGTGTCATGAGGAGGCACCCTGTCGCAGTTCTCAGGGCAGGATATGCTTCCACTGCGTAGCACTAGTATTCGCAGACCACACTGGAGCCGCATAGCTGACCACAGACCGACCTATCGCGTTATAAGAGGTCAACAAGGTTTCTTTGTCCGCACCCCAAGAGCTGCCGGCTAGCGCCTTGAGGACCTTGTTCCTACTTTTCATCTTGTCGCAGATAGCTGTGGCTTGCGCAGACGACTTGAACATGCTGTCGAACGTCACCCCAAGAATCTTGGGGTAGTTCGTGGTCGGTATGAGATTCCCCTCGACCTGAACATTCAGCTGTGTTCGCATCTCCGCAGACCATGTAGCCGTTGATTTCGTGGCGGATATTTTCTTATGCGGCAAGCTCTGTGAGATAGGGGTTCAACCTTTCGCATATGTCATCGACCACTGGACCCGACGCCATGATCGTACAATCATCCGCATATGTTACGATCTCAATGCCGTTTGGAGGGCGAGGAATTCCGGAAAGGTAGAGGTTAAACAGTTCCGGAGATATCACCCCGCCTTGGAGAACTCCCTGTTTCACTCTACGGGCTTTGGACTTCTTGTTCCGGAATTCCACGTACGACTGGCGTCCACACATATAGTTGATTATCCAACGTTTCAAACTTGGCCGGAGGGTAGTTCTCTGCACGTCCTCGAACAGTGTGGCATGATTGACCGTATCAAATGCCTTTGATAGGTCAAGGGCTACCAACACTGTTCTGTCACACGGCCTGTTCTGGTTCAGTCCTCTACTAATATGTGTGGAAATGGCGTGTAATGCTGTTGTGGTTGGCAACTGTATAGCTTTCTCTAATGCTGGGGAGGAGTAAAGCCTCAAGAGTCTTTGCTACTGGCGACAAAAGCGAAATCGACCTGTACGATTCGCCTTTACTGGCATCCTTGCCTGGCTTCAGTAGCGGGATCACCCATTTTCCGCCCATTTTCCAGGTTTCGGGCACTATGTGGGTGGCTAGCGACAAATTGAGAACTTTCGTTAAGTACTCGTCTCCCGGCGTATCCAGCTGCTTCAACATTACCATTGAGATTCCGTCTGGGCCTAACGCTTTGGATGACTTAGCGTTACGGATGACATTTGCAACATCACCCATCGTAAACTGTGGTGGTTCCTCCTCGGCGGGAAGAGATCTGATACGACGTAGTACTCTTCGCTTCGCCCTATCGCTCTCGGGGTGCTCGACAAATTGTCGATTAAAATATTCCCCGCACCTCTTCGGATCAGTCACCGTTACGTCGTTAGAAGTGACTGAGGTCCTATCATCCTTTTTTCCAGGGTTTGAGAGCGACTTAACCGTTACCCACAGCTTACTCATATCGGTTCCAATGTTGCAGCACTTCAGATGGTCTAGCCACTTTTTCCTCTTATGCTCCTGTACCAACCGGTTGAATTCCACTGTCAAATCACTGATTCTAGGATCAGTAGGGTTGATACGACGGAGATCATCATGCTCGTTTGCTAATCCCGCTGCCTCTGCTGGGAAGTTTGGTCTTATCTCGGGTATTCGACCAGCAGGTATATAGCGAGCGGCTGCAGCTTTGATGATGTTTCGGAAAATCCTTTCTGCTACCCGAACATCAGAAGGGTTGGGCAGTTCTCTGAAGCGGCGGTTGGTGAATTCTCTGAACTCTGGCCAGTGAGCTTTCCCATGGTTAAGGAAAGTGCGGCGTTCAGAGGTTATGAAATCGGGCGACCTGCTTATGGAGACGATTATCGGGAGATGGTCTGAGCCAAGAGAAATGACGGGTTGCCAAGTCACGTCATTTATCAGACCGGGTGACACTATGGTTAAGTCTGGCGAACTGTGACACTCTCCTCTTATTCGGGTGGGGGCATCCTCGTTAACCGTGCAGAATGTGGAGCAGTCAATCTGCTCTGCCAGCGCTGATCCCCTCTGGTCATTACCTAGGACGGAATGCCACAACTCATGTGGGCATTGAAATCCCCTAGTACCAGGTGGTTATTGCCTACCACCTCTACCTCGGCAGTTCCACACTTGACTGCTACCCCCATACATTCCATGTATGGGTCACTAGAGACTAGCTCAAGCGAGATAGGTCTGTACTGAACAGAATGGTGTAACAGGAACGCTAATACCCCACCTCCACTTCTGGTGCGATCCTTCTTTAGTACGTTGTAACCATAACAACGTTGTAGGCTGCAATTTTCATTCAGCTTGGTTTCCTGCACCGCTGCGATCTTAATATTCCTCCGACTCATAAATTCCACTATCTCATCTATTTTGCCTAGAAGTCCGTTGCAATTGAATTGCAAGAATGCTGCACAATCCGGATTTGGAACAGCAACATGTGGCGTTAGGTGCTGCGGTGTTGGTTGCTGTTCTGGAGACTGCGGTGGAGTGCCATACTCCGACGACGTCTCAGATGAGGACGACGAAGAAGTGGACTCGCTGGGGACTACGTTACTGCAGCAAGTCGCAACATAATCCCTTTCGCTGTAGTCTCGCAAACGCCTTAGTCCGGAATAGTTCTTGAAGTACACCCATTCTCTGCATCCATTACATCGCACCGAAACAGATCTGTGGTGGATGACGTTCTGACAAACCGAGCAGAACCAAGCTCCGGGGTTTTCCTCAATCCCGGCACGGACCAATAAAATCCGGAGCAAGCATTTCGGGATATGCTGCTCCCAATGCAGAAAAATAAACAAACACAAACATGTACATACTGGGTTGGCAGCCGCTGGCCGAAACTGGGATCTTGTTGTTTCGGGTCAATCCGGTATCGTAGAACCTGCTGCCGTGGGATTGATATATATTGGTGAGAAGTATTGGTGCTTTGAGAAGTATTTCTCAATCAAAATTGAAAATTTTGTTATGGCAACCATATAAAAGCATTTATATTATACTAGCTGAACCCGGTGCGCTTCGCTACCCCTTTTGATTTTATATGCATTCAAAATTTTATTTACGAATATATGTTGGATAAAGAAAAACAAATTTAAAAATTAAAAAAAATATTGCACTAATTTAATGCGTTAATAAACAAAATCATTACAAAAGCAGTAACATGACATGCATACACGAAGGGTTTGTCCTTTGGATTTATTTATTTCATAGCAAATACCAAGCGTGCAGGAAACTGCAATTTTTTTAAGTAGAGTGGCATTTCTATTGCAATTAGTGAATTCGAGATAGCAACATACTTCGCCGTAATAAGCGTATTTCAAATAAATTGTTGTGTTGTTTTTAAGTGTTAGCCTAAGGCGTTGTGGGTCAATGGTTCTTATTAAAATCATATCCCAATCTGATCCGATTTAAATATAATTTAAAAAAAATTACTTTTACACCAAACTCCGCTACACCTTTCATATTTAATTGAAATTGGTGCGTCAAATATGTGAAATCGGCCGAGAATATATATGGGAGCTATATCCAAATCTTAACTAATTTCCAATTAATTTATCACATTTATTATTATAACAAAATTCCGCCACACATTCTGAATTTCATTGGAATCTGTCATATATATCGTGTTTGGTGCATAATATGTATGAAATCGGCCGAAATATATATGTTAGCTATATCCAAACCTCAACTGATTTCAATATAATTGTGCAATTTTTGCTGGTGCCAGATTTTGTCTCTCTCGCTTTGGGTGCATCAAATATGTGAAATCGGCTGAGTATATATATGGAGCTATAATCACATCTGAGCGTATTTGAATATAATTTGTCAAATGAGCATCAAATATGTGAAATCGGCGGATAATATATATGGGAGCTATATCCAAATCTGAACCGATTTTAATATAATTTGACTAATTTATTTTCTAATCAAAATCCCGTTACATATTCCAAAATTCTTGGAAATCGAACATACATATCGTGTATGGTGCATAAAATACTTGAAATCGGTCGAAAATATATATGAGAGCTATATCCAAATCTGAACCGATTTTAATATAATTTGACAAATGTATATTTGTTTTAATTTCCGCTACACATTTCAAATTTCATTGAAATTAGAGATACATAGCGTGTTTGGTGCATCAAATACATGAAATCGGTCGAAAATATATATGGGAGCTATATCCAAATCTGAACCGATTTCAATATAATTTGAAAAATTCATTTTTGCTCCCGATTCCGTTACTTATTTTAAATTTCATTAAATTTGGACATACATATCTTGTTTGGTCCACCAATCACATGAAATCGGCCGAAAATGTATATGGGAGCTATATCCAAATCTGAACCGATTTCAATATAATTTGGGAAATAAATTTTTTTAGATAAAATCTATCACACGTTTCAAATTTCATTGAAATTGGGGATACATAGCGTGTTTGGTGCATCAAATGCTTGAAATCGGCCGAAAATATATAATTTGACAAATTTATTTTCGGATCAAATCCCGTCACATATTCCAAATTTCATTGGAATCGAACATTCATATTGTGTTTGAGGCATCAAATGAACGAAATCGGTCGAAAATATATGTGGGAGCTATATCCAAATCTGAACCGATTACAATATAATTTAGCAAACTTATTTTTGTTCCAAATTCCGTTACACATTCCAAATTTGGAGACTGTATCTTTAACCGATCAATAGATATATGTGCATATAAAATCTAAATTTTTGGGAGGTACCTCCGATTCTGATGCTATATCTCCAGTTCCAAGTGGAAATTCAAAAATTTATATAGCCTATGTTACTTTCAGGCGATGTTGCAGTATATATGGAAATTTTCAGAAAAATCTATTCAGCAGTTTTCGAGTCCATAAATTACAAACAAACAAACAAACAAACAAACAAACAAACAAACGTACAAACATTTTCCTCTTTTATAGATATAGAAGATAGATAATTATAATTTATAGTTCAAAGGACTAATGCCGAAGCATTTGTGTCTTTTAAGTTCGGACTTGTATTGCCCATTTCTTGCACTATTAATTTGAAATCGGATAAAAATATATATGGGAGCTATATCCAAATCGGAACCGATCTCGATAAAATTTGGCAAAGATATTTTTGAGCTGTATTTGATATATTTCCCTGAATGTCGTTGTTAAGGAGTGCATATTACGGCTGTGGGTAACAAATATGACAAATCTGATGAACAGTATATATGGGAGCTATAGCTATATCTGAACCGATCTTCACCAAATTTGACATATTAGCTTCGTAAGTGCCAAATTTCATCCAATTTGGGCAAATATTAGACGTTTGGTGCACAATCAAAAGAAAATCGGACGAAGTTATATATGGGAGCTATATCCAAATCTGAACCGATCTCGATAAAATTTAGCAATATTTCTGAGCTGTATTTGATATATTTCCCCAAATATTGCTGTTACAGAGTGCATATTACGGCTGCGGAGAACAAAAATAACGAATCAGATGAACAATATATATGGGAGCTATAGCTATATCTGAACCGATTCGATCAAATTTGGCATACTTATTTTCAGGTCAATCTGATCGTACGTGCAAAATTCCATACTATTCGGACTGATATTACACGTTTGGTGCAAAATAAAAGGCAAATCGGACGAAGATATATATGGGAGTTATATCTAAATTTTGACCGATTATCTCCAATTTCAATAGGGTTCGTCCTTGGGCCAAACAAATGATTTGTGCAAAATTTCATCTGGATAGGGCAATAAATGCGAACTGTACTTTGTTTACAAAAATACATGGACGGACGGACGGACAGACAGACGGACGGACAGACGGACGGACGGACACGCATAAATCGACTCAGAATGTGATTTTATGCAGATCATCAAAAGGAACTATGGGTCTATCTCGTTTCCTTTTGTCTGTTACAAACAAATGCACAAAGACATAATACCCTGACCACCTTGTGGTGTAGGGTATAAAAATATGCCAAATTTCTAAATTTTTTCGGTTGTTTCTTTTTTTTTCAATAAGAATTTTCAATTCCAAAAGGCATTCTGAAACAATTCTACAAAAAAATCCATATCAAAATAGAACAGTAAATTTTTTCACTTCCGCGAATTTCCCGGAGGCTTTCTCTCAATTTTTTTTTTTCATAAAAATTTTTCCATTTATTACAAACTAGCTGACCCTGTCCGCGTTGCCGGCCCGTAGTTTTAGTCTATTATGCATATTTGTCAAAGCATAATTATTCAAAGATATGACTGTTATAAGTGTTCATGTACTGGTCGATTAATTTTTAGTTTTTAGTCAAATGAGCAGTAATTTGGAATTTACTGTATTTTGTACACCTCATAATTGAGGGCTGAATGATTTAAGAATAGCCAAAGTTAATTACTTTTTTAAACCCATTAACACCTCAGATTGTGCATTAGAGTCCTCATAAGTCCGCCAAAAGGTGGACTTGAGGGGGTACTATTACATGGAGAAAATTCTAAAATTTGTAGATATGTTGAAATTTTTGTGTACGATTTTCACCCCCCCCCCCACTCCAAATACACATTTTTAGCCAAATCCTTTGAAATAAGGTAAAATCAGGAAGTACCTTCATATGGGCACTACTGCGAAACATCGAACTACATTGAAAACTTTCTTCACCCCTTATAATCCAAGATGACAAATAGAGGCCAAATCGAAAATATAGCAGAACAACATAGCATGTCAAACTGAAAAAAATTCACGTGATTTAAATAAGTAAAAACAATTTTATTCATCTCATAATTGAGGGCAGACTGATTTCAGGATAGTCAAATATAATTAATATTTTACTCCCATTACCGTAAGATGGGAACTAATTTTATTTGTCATTTAAATTGTAAATTGGAGAACCCATAAAGTCCATATTTTTCATCATAATATAATTCAATGACGATTCAACAAATATTCGGTCCCGTGCTACTTTCTTATATTTGTAATTTGTTCATGTTTTCACAATTTATTTCATATAGATGTACATCCCAAATCTACGTTCCCAACCAATATTCTCTTGGGGGTTACAAATTCAATAGAATACAAAATTTTCTCTTCTGACCACACATTAGATGTGAAAGTGGACTTGGGGATACTCCAATGTGGGGACTTTACATGAATAAATTTCTATGTGGCAATTATCTGTACGATGGTTCTTTACCCCAGGGTAGCATAAATACAATTTTTTAGTGGTCAAGACCAATATGGGCCCTACTCCGAGAATTTTATGCAAAGAGGTTCTCTACCCCTTTGGAAACAAAGATGCCAAATAAGGGCAAAAAATAGAAGAAAATGGCGAATACTCCAAAAATAGCTTAAATCATACAATGGTTATTTATGATCGATATCATATATCATATTGCAGGTCATGCAAAAGCGATTTAAGGTATCTTAAATTTTCGGGAAGAATTTTTGGAAGGATAGAAATCCTTTTCTTACTAAAAGTCCCATTCGCTCTACAATTTTGCACCCTTTATATTTGGTACTTTACTGATTGTAGTCCCAAAAATTTTTGCATTTTGAGCTCTCATTGGACGAATTATTGTCACATGAAAGAAGTAGGTCCACGCTTTGAAATGAGCCCATTAGTCTTTTTCGGTCATTTTTGTTTGTTAAAATGTTTGCGCATCTTCCAGCTGAAGCACGATGTATGCCCTGGAGTTGAAAGGTAGGTGTCAGTTACAATCGTATTTCGCACTTATTTCATTTTTTGGTGAAAAATTGTATATAGTGAAAAATTATTCTTTATTTCGTTCACATAAAATCCACTGAATTCAATATGATAATACAAATTGAAAAAAAATGACAGAAGAATAATAACAAATTGAAAAAATCTTCAACTTGTTCGCTGATTTTTTACAGCAACTGTTTAAAGATCCTTACAAAGTTTGTCAATAGAATGTACTTTTATTTTAAAATTCAATTCCATTGGAAATTTTTTTTCGATATTTTCCCGTTTTGAGAATTTTTGTAATGAGATCTCATTTTTCGTAATTTTTTTAGCGATTTTGAAAAGGTTATTATCTTCTAACTTTGGTGTGACCCCGTTAAATTATTTCGATATCATCTATTCCGTTTCGCCACCACATAATTCGGTACTACACTTCCACGTAACCCGTCATCAATTTCAGTTCTCAAGAAATCAAGTCAATTAAATAAATTGATATTAATATTCGAATTCAAAAATAAAATATAAAAAACACTACAAATGTACATTAGAAAAAAGTAAGTCAAAATGGAAAAAATCATGCAAAATAAAACATTACTATTGTACATTTGAAAAGTCAAAATGAAAATGTTAATATATCACATTTTTACGCGATTTTTTTGGATATTATCCTTTTCGGAGAGTAGACAACTCCGAATTTGTGTGAATCGTTAAAATTAATCCAGCGGTTCTTAAGTTATAAGCGTAGTAACTAACACAACTTACATTTATATATATAGATAACCAAAAGAAAATTTGAGTCAAATCGATCCAGCCGTTCTCTACTGGTGTTTTACTATACTTATTTAAATTTTTTAATTATAGATTTAAAGAAGATTACGTAAAGATTAGATAAATGGAAATAGTGGGCGTAAAAGGAGGCGTGGTCAATATTTCTTTCTTTAAAAGCCTAACTCGGGGTATGACGAACGGTTGTACAAAAAATTATTCAAATCGGTTCAGTCGTTTTCAACTGAGCTTTAAAAACTATGCTGCGGGCAAGATATATATATATATACTAGCTGAACCCGGTGCGCTTCGCTACCCCTTTTGATTTTATATGCATTCAAAATTTTATTTACGAATATATGTTGGATAAAGAAAAACAAATTTAAAAATTAAAAAAAATATTGCACTAATTTAATGCGTTAATAAACAAAATCATTACAAAAGCAGTAACATGACATGCATACACGAAGGGTTTGTCCTTTGGATTTATTTATTTCATAGCAAATACCAAGCGTGCAGGAAACTGCAATTTTTTTAAGTAGAGTGGCATTTCTATTGCAATTAGTGAATTCGAGATAGCAACATACTTCGCCGTAATAAGCGTATTTCAAATAAATTGTTGTGTTGTTTTTAAGTGTTAGCCTAAGGCGTTGTGGGTCAATGGTTCTTATTAAAATCATATCCCAATCTGATCCGATTTAAATATAATTAAAAAAAAATTACTTTTACACCAAACTCCGCTACACCTTTCATATTTAATTGAAATTGGTGCGTCAAATATGTGAAATCGGCCGAGAATATATATATGGGAGCTATATCCAAATCTTAACTAATTTCCAATTAATTTATCACATTTATTATTATAACAAAATTCCGCCACACATTCTGAATTTCATTGGAATCTGTCATATATATCGTGTTTGGTGCATAATATGTATGAAATCGGCCGAAATATATATGTTAGCTATATCCAAACCTCAACTGATTTCAATATAATTGTGCAATTTTTGCTGGTGCCAGATTTTGTCTCTCTCGCTTTGGGTGCATCAAATATGTGAAATCGGCTGAGTATATATATGGAGCTATAATCACATCTGAGCGTATTTGAATATAATTTGTCAAATGAGCATCAAATATGTGAAATCGGCGGATAATATATATGGGAGCTATATCCAAATCTGAACCGATTTTAATATAATTTGACTAATTTATTTTCTAATCAAAATCCCGTTACATATTCCAAAATTCTTGGAAATCGAACATACATATCGTGTATGGTGCATAAAATACTTGAAATCGGTCGAAAATATATATGAGAGCTATATCCAAATCTGAACCGATTTTAATATAATTTGACAAATGTATATTTGTTTTAATTTCCGCTACACATTTCAAATTTCATTGAAATTAGAGATACATAGCGTGTTTGGTGCATCAAATACATGAAATCGGTCGAAAATATATATGGGAGCTATATCCAAATCTGAACCGATTTCAATATAATTTGAAAAATTCATTTTTGCTCCCGATTCCGTTACTTATTTTAAATTTCATTAAATTTGGACATACATATCTTGTTTGGTCCACCAATCACATGAAATCGGCCGAAAATGTATATGGGAGCTATATCCAAATCTGAACCGATTTCAATATAATTTGGGAAATAATTTTTTTTAGATAAAATCTATCACACGTTTCAAATTTCATTGAAATTGGGGATACATAGCGTGTTTGGTGCATCAAATGCTTGAAATCGGCCGAAAATATATATGGGAGCTATATCCAAATCTGAACCGATTTCAATATAATTTGACAAATTTATTTTCGGATCAAATCCCGTCACATATTCCAAATTTCATTGGAATCGAACATTCATATTGTGTTTGAGGCATCAAATGAACGAAATCGGTCGAAAATATATATGGGAGCTATATCCAAATCTGAACCGATTACAATATAATTTAGCAAACTTATTTTTGTTCCAAATTCCGTTACACATTCCAAATTTGGAGACTGTATCTTTAACCGATCAATAGATATGTGCATATAAAATCTAAATTTTTGGGAGGTACCTCCGATTCTGATGCTATATCTCCAGTTCCAAGTGGAAATTCAAAAATTTATATAGCCTATGTTACTTTCAGGCGATGTTGCAGTATATATGGAAATTTTCAGAAAAATCTATTCAGCAGTTTTCGAGTCCATAAATTACAAACAAACAAACAAACGTACAAACATTTTCCTCTTTTATAGATATAGAAGATATCTATATCTATAAAAGAGGAAAATGTTTGTATGTTTGTTTGTTTGTTTGTTTGTTTGTTTGTTTGTAATTTATGGACTCGAAAACCGCTGAATAGATTTTCCTGAAAATTTCCATATATACTGCAACATCGCCTGAAAGTAACATAGGCTATATACATTTTTGAATTTCCATTTGGAACTGGAGATATAGCATCGGAATCGGAGGTACCTCCCAAAAATTTATATTTTATATGCACATATCTATTGATTGGTTGAAGATACAGTCTCCAAATTTGGAATACGTAACGGAATTTGGAACAAAAATAAATTTGCCAAATTATATTGTAATCGGTTCAGATTTGGATATAGCTCCCATGTATATTTTCGACCGATTTCGTTCATTTGATGCCTCAAACACAATATGAATGTTCGATTCCAATGACATTTGGAATGTGTGACGGGATTTAATCCGAAAATAAATTCGTCAAATTATATTGAAATCGGTTCAGATTTGGATATAGCTCCCATATATATGTTTTCGGCCGATTTCAAGCATTTGATGCACCAAACACGCTATGTATCCCCAATTTCAATGAAATTTGAAACGTGTGATAGATTTTATCTAAAAAATTGATTTCCCAAATTATATTGAAATCGGTTCAGATTTGGATATAGCTCCCATATACATTTTCGGCCGATTTCATGTATTTGGTGGACCAAACACGACATGGATTTCCAATTGTAATGAAATTTAAAATAAGTAACGGAATTGGGAGCCAAAATGAATTTGTCAAATTAAATTGAAATCGGTTCAGATTTGGATATAGCTCCCATATATATTTTCGACCGATTTCATGTTTTTGATGCACCAAACACGCTATGTATCTCTAATTTCAATGAAATTTGGAATGTGTAGCGGAAATTAAAACAAATATACATTTGTCAAATTATATTAAAATCGGTTCAGATTTGGATATAGCTCTCATATATATTTTCGACCGATTTCATGTATTTTGTGCACCATACACGATATGTATGTTCGATTCCAAAGAAATTTGGAATATGTAACGGGATTTTGATTATGAGTGGCTAAATTTGGTACAAAAATAAATTTGACAAATTATATTCAAATACGCTCAGATGTGATTATAGCTCTCAAATATATACTCAGCCGATTTCACATATTTGATGCACCCAAAGCGAGAGGGACAAAATCTGGCACCAGCAAAAATTGCCAAATTATATTGAAATCAGTTGGGGTTTGGATATAGCTAACATATATATTTCGGCCGATTTCATACATATTATGCACCAAACACGATATATATGACCGATTCCAATGAAATTCAGAATGTGTGGCGGAATTTGGTTATAATAATAAATGTGATAAATTAATTGGAAATTAGTTAAGATTTGGATATAGCTCCCATATATATATTCTCGGCCGATTTCACATATTTGACGCACCGATTTCAATGAATTATGAAAGGTGTGGCGGAGTTTGGTGTAAAAGTAATTTTTTTAAAATTATATTTAAATCGGATCAGATTGGGATATGATTTTAATAAGAACCATTGACCCACAACGCCTTAGGCTAACACTAAAAAACAACACAACAATTTATTAGAAATACGCTTATTACGGCGAAGTATGTTGCTATCTCGAATTCACTAATTGCAATAGAAATGCCACTCAACTTCAAAAGATTGCAGTTTACTGCACGCTTGGTATTTGCTATGAAATAAATAAATCCAAAGGACAAACCCTTCGTGTATGCATGTCATGTTACTGCTTTTGTAATGATTTTGTTTATTAACGCATTAAATTAGTGCAATATTTTTTTTTTTAATTTTTAAATTTATTTTTCTTTATCCAACATATATTCGTAAATAAAATTTTGAATGCATATAAAATCAAAAGGGGTAGCGAAGCGCACCGGGTTCAGCTAGTCTATATATATAAATGAAAGTTGTGTTAGTTACTACGCTTATAACTTAAGAACCGCTGAACTGATTTTAATGATTCATACAAATTCGGAATTGTCTCTTATCCGAAAAGGATAATATCCAAAAAAAATCGCGTAAAAATGTGATATGTTAACATTTTCATTTTGACTTTTGAAATGTACAATAGTAATGTTTTATTTTGCATGATTTTTTCCATTTTGACTTACTTTTTTCTAATGTACATTTGTAGTGTTTTTTATATTTTATTTTTGAATTCGAATATTAATACCAATTTATTTAATTGACTTGATTTCTTGAGAACTGAAATTGATAACGGGTTACATGGAAGTGTAGTACCGAATTATGTGGTGGCGAAACGGAATAGATGATACCGAAATAATTTAATGCGGTCACACCAAAGTTAGAAGAAAATTACTTTTTCAAAATCGTTAAAAAGAAACACGAAAAAAGAGATCTCATTGCAACAATTCTCAAAACGGGAAAATATCGAAAAAAAATTCCAATGGAATTGAATTTTAAAATAAAAGTACATTCTATTGACAAACTTTGTAAGGATCTTTAAACAGTTGCTGTAAAAAATCAGCGAACAAGTTAAAGATTTTTTCAATTTGTTATTCTTCTTTTGTCAATTTTTTTCAATTTGTAATATCATATTGAATTCAGTGGATTTTTTGTGAACAAAATAAAGAATAATTTTTCACTATATACAATTTTTCACCAAAAAAATGAAATAAGTGCGAAATACGATGGTAACTGACATCTACCTTTCAACTCCAGGGCCTACATTGTGTTTCAGCTGGAAGATGCGCAGACATTTAAACAAACAAAAATGACCGAAAAAGACTAATGGGGCTTATTTCAAAGCGTGGCCCTACTTCTTTCATGTGACAATAATCCGTCCAATGAGAGCTCAAAATGCAAAAATTTTTGGGAGTACAATCAGTAAAATACCAAATATAAAGGGTGCAAAATAGTAGAGCGAATGGGACTTTTAGTAAGAAAAGGATTTCTATCCTTCCAAAAATTCTGCCTGAACATTTAAGATACCTTAAATCGCTTTAGCAGGTCATGATATCGATCATAAATAATCATCGTATGATTTAAGCCATTTTTGGAGTCTTCGCCATTTTCTTCTATTTTTGGCCCTTATTTGGCATCTTTGTTTCTAAGGGGGGTAGAGAACCTCTTCGCATAAAATTTTCGGAGTAGGGCCCATATTGGTCTTGACCACTAAAAAATTTTATTTATGCTACCCTGGGGTAAGGAACCATCGTACAGATAATTGCCACATAGAAATTTATTCATGTAAAGTCCCCACATTGGAATATCCCCAAGTCCACTTTCACATCTAATGTGTGGTCAGAAAAGAAAAAATTGTATTCTATTGAATTTGTAACCCCCAAGAGAATATTGGTTGGGAACGTAGATTTGGGATATACATCTATATGAAATAAATTGTGAAAACATGAACAAATTACAAATATAAGAAAGTAGCACGGGAGCGAATATTTGTTGAATCGTCATTAAATTATACTATGATGAAAAATATGGACTCCAACTTACAATTTAAATGGCAAATAAAATTAATTCCCATCTTACGGTAATGGATGTAAAATAGCTATATTTTTGATTTGGCCTCTATTTGTCATCTTGGATTATAAGGGGTAGAAGAAAGTTTTCAATGTAGGTCGATGTTTCGCATTTTACCATATTTCAAAGGATTTGGCTAAAAATGAGTATTTGGGGATGAAAATCTTACACAAAAATTTTAACATATCTACAAATTTTAGGATTTTCTCCATGTAATAGTATCCCCTCAAGTCCACCTTTTGGCGGACAAACAGACCGACATGGTTAGGGGGACTTATGAGGACTCTAATGCACAATCTGAGGTGCTAATGGGTTCAAAAAAGTAATTAACTTTGCCTATTCTTAAATCAATTAGCCCTCAATTACGAGTTGTACAAAGTACAGTAAATTCCAAGTTACTGCTCATTTGACTAAAAATTAAAAACTAATCGACCAGTACGTGAACATTTATAACATTCATATCTTTGAATAATCATGCTTTGACAAATATGCATAATAGACAAAAACTATGGGCCGGCAACGCGGACCGGGCCAGCTAGTATATCTTCTATATCTATAAAAGAGGAAAATGTTTGTACGTTTGTTTGTTTGTTTGTTTGTTTGTTTGTTTGTAATTTATGGACTCGAAAACTGCTGAATAGATTTTTCTGAAAATTTCCATATATACTGCAACATCGCCTGAAAGTAACATAGGCTATATACATTTTTGAATTTCCACTTGGAACTGGAGATATAGCATCAGAATCGGAGGTACCTCCCAAAAATTTAGATTTTATATGCACATATATCTATTGATCGGTTAAAGATACAGTCTCCAAATTTGGAATGTGTAACGGAATTTGGAACAAAAATAAGTTTGCTAAATTATATTGTAATCGGTTCAGATTTGGATATAGCTCCCATATATATTTTCGACCGATTTCGTTCATTTGATGCCTCAAACACAATATGAATGTTCGATTCCAATGAAATTTGGAATATGTGACGGGATTTGATCCGAAAATAAATTTGTCAAATTATATTGAAATCGGTTCAGATTTGGATATAGCTCCCATATATATTTTCGGCCGATTTCAAGCATTTGATGCACCAAACACGCTATGTATCCCCAATTTCAATGAAATTTGAAACGTGTGATAGATTTTATCTAAAAAAATTTATTTCCCAAATTATATTGAAATCGGTTCAGATTTGGATATAGCTCCCATATACATTTTCGGCCGATTTCATGTATTTGGTGGACCAAACAAGATATGTATGTCCAAATTTAATGGAATTTAAAATAAGTAACGGAATCGGGAGCAAAAATGAATGAAATCGGTTCAGATTTGGATATAGCTCCCATATATATTTTCGACCGATTTCATGTATTTGATGCACCAAACACGCTATGTATCCCTAATTTCAATGAAATTTGAAATGTGTAGCGGAAATTAAAACAAATATACATTTGTCAAATTATATTAAAATCGGTTCAGATTTGGATATAGCTCTCATATATATTTTCGACCGATTTATGCACCATACACGATATGTATGTTCAATTCCAAAGAAATTTGGAATATGTAACGGGATTTTGATTAGAAAATAAATTAGTCAAATTATATTAAAATCGGTTCAGATTTGGATATAGCTCCCATATATATTATCCGCCGATTTCACATATTTGATGCACATTTGACAAATTATATTCAAATACGCTCAGATGTGATTATAGCTCCATATATACTCAGCCGATTTCACATATTTGATGCACCCAAAGCGAGAGAGACAAAATCTGGCACCAGCAAAAATTGCCAAATTATATTGAAATCAGTTGAGGTTTGGATATAGCTAACATATATATTTCGGCCGATTTCATACATATTATGCACCAAACACGATATATATGACCGATTCCAATGAAATTCAGAATGTGTAGCGGAATTTGGTTACAATAATAAATGTGACAAATTAATTGGAAATTAGTTAAGATTTGGATATAGCTCCCATATATATATTCTCGGCCGATTTCACATATTTGACGCACCAATTTCAATTAAATATGAAAGGTGTGGCGGAGTTTGGTGTAAAAGTAATTTTTTTTAAATTATATTTAAATCGGATCAGATTGGGATATGATTTTAATAAGAACCATTGACCCACAACGCCTTAGGCTAACACTAAAAAACAACACAACAATTTATTTGATATACGCTTATTACGGCGAAGTATGTTGCTATCTCGAATTCACTAATTGCAATAGAAATGCCACTCTACTTAAAAAAATTGCAGTTTCCTGCACGCTTGGTATTTGCTATGAAATAAATAAATCCAAAGGACAAACCCTTCGTGTATGTATGTCATGTTACTGCTTTTCTAATGGTTTTGGTTATTTACGCATTAAATTAGTGCAATATTTTTTAATTTTTAAATTTGTTTTTCTTTATCCAACATATATTCGTAAATAAAATTTTGAATGTATATAAAATCAAAAGGGGTAGCGAAGCGCACCGGGTTCAGCTAGTATATATATATATATATATATCTATATATATAAAAGAAAGTTGTGTTAGTTACTACGCTTATAACTTAAGAACCGCTGGACTGATTTTAACGATTCATACAAATTCGGAATTGTCTTCTCTCCGAAAAGCATAATATCCAAAAAAATCGCGTAAAAATGTGATATATTAATATTTTCATTTTGACTTTTGAAATGTACAATAGTAATGTTTTATTTTGCATGATTTTTTTCCATTTTGACTTACTTTTTTCTAATGTACATTTGTAGTGTTTTGTACATTTTATTTTTGAATTCGAATATTAATACTAATTTATTTAAATGACTTGATTTCTTGAGAACTGAAGTTGATGGCGGGTTACATGGAAGTGTAGTACCGAATTATGCGATGGCGAAACGGAATAGATGATATGGATATAATTTAATGGAATCGAATTTTAAAATAGAAGTACATTCTTTTGACAAACTATATAAGGATCTTCAAACATTTGCTGTAAAAATCAGGGAACAAGTTGAAGATTTTTTCAATGTGTTATTCTTCTTTTGTCAATTTTTTGTCAATTTGTATTATCTAATTGAATTCAGTAAATTTTTTGTGAACAAAATAAAGAATGATTTTTCACTATACACAAATTTTCACCAAAAAATTAAATAAGTGGGAAATACGATGTTAACTGACATCTACCTTTCAACTCCAGGGCTGACATCGTGGTTCAGCTGGAAGATGCGAACACATTTGAACAAACAAAAATTACCGAAAAAGCCTAATGGGGCTCATTTCAAAGCGTGGAACTACTTCTTTCCTGTCACAATAATCCGTCCAATGTACATTCAGAAAAATACCAAATATAAAGGGTGGAAAATAGTAGAGCGAATGGGACTCTTAGTAAGAAAAGGATTCCTATCCTTCCAGAAATTCTTTCCAAACATTCAAGATACCTTAAATCGCTTTTGCAGGTCATGATATTGATCATAACTGACGGATAAGGGTACAACCCGATTTCATATTTATATAACCATCGTATAATTTAAGCTATTTTTGGTGTCTTGGTCACTTTTCTAATATTTTGGTCATTATTTGGCATCTTTGTTTCTAAGGGGGTAGAGAGCCCCTTCGCATAAAATTTGAAAATTTCAGAGTAGGGCCCATATTGGTCTTGACCACATTCATCAATTGATTTGGCTAAAACATTTTATTTATGCCACCCTGGTGTAGGGAACCATCATACAGATAATTGCCACATAGGAATTTATTTAAGTAAAGTCCCCACATTGGAGTATCCCCAAGTCCACTTTCACATGTAATTGGTGGCCAGAAAAGAAAATTTTGTTTTCTATTGAATTTGTAACCCCCAAGATAATATTGGTTGAGCCACGTTTTGGTATAACCCTTATATAAATGTATCCCTGATTTCAGGTGTGACCGTGGCCACGTTTTTCAACTGATTTGGCAATTATTTGCAGTATTTAGGCTCCTTTGTGAGTAGAGAACCATCTTACAGAAAAATGTCAACATACGTAAATATGTTGGTACAGTCCCCATATAATCCCCAGGCCCGCCGATCTATAGTGATGTTTACCGATTGGCGGACAACAACGCGGGTATTGTTTAATCGTCATTGAATTTTACTATGAACATGAATTTTCATAGTAAAATTCAATGACGATTAAACAATACCCGCGTTGTTGTCCGCCAATCGGTAAACATCACTATAGATCGGCGGGCCTGGGGATTATATGGGGACTGTACCAACATATTTACGTATGTTGACATTTTTCTGTAAGATGGTTCTCTACTCACAAAGGAGCCTAAATACTGCAAATAATTGCCAAATCAGTTGAAAAACGTGGCCACGGTCACACCTGAAATCAGGGATACATTTATATAAGGGTTATACCAAAACGTGGCTCAACCAATATTATCTTGGGGGTTACAAATTCAATAGAAAACAAAATTTTCTTTTCTGGCCACCAATTACATGTGAAAGTGGACTTGGGGATACTCCAATGTGGGGACTTTACTTAAATAAATTCCTATGTGGCAATTATCTGTATGATGGTTCCCTACACCAGGGTGGCATAAATAAAATGTTTTAGCCAAATCAATTGATGAATGTGGTCAAGACCAATGTGGGCCCTACTCTGAAATTTTCAAATTTTATGCGAAGGGGCTCTCTACCCCCTTAGAAACAAAGATGCCAAATAATGACCAAAATATTAGAAAAGTGACCAAGACACCAAAAATAGCTTAAATTATACGATGGTTATATAAATATGAAATCGGGTTGTACCCTTATCCGTCAGTTATGATCAATATCATGACCTGCAAAAGCGATTTAAGGTATCTTGAATGTTTGGAAAGAATTTCTGGAAGGATAGGAATCCTTTTCTTACTAAGAGTCCCATTCGCTCTACTATTTTCCACCCTTTATATTTGGTATTTTTCTGAATGTACATTGGACGGATTATTGTGACAGGAAAGAAGTAGTTCCACGCTTTGAAATGAGCCCCATTAGGCTTTTTCGGTAATTTTTGTTTGTTCAAATGTGTTCGCATCTTCCAGCTGAACCACGATGTCAGCCCTGGAGTTGAAAGGTAGATGTCAGTTAACATCGTATTTCCCACTTATTTAATTTTTTGGTGAAAATTTGTGTATAGTGAAAAATCATTCTTTATTTTGTTCACAAAAAATTTACTGAATTCAATTAGATAATACAAATTGACAAAAAATTGACAAAAGAAGAATAACACATTGAAAAAATCTTCAACTTGTTCCCTGATTTTTACAGCAAATGTTTGAAGATCCTTATATAGTTTGTCAAAAGAATGTACTTCTATTTTAAAATTCGATTCCATTAAATTATATCCATATCATCTATTCCGTTTCGCCATCGCATAATTCGGTACTACACTTCCATGTAACCCGCCATCAACTTCAGTTCTCAAGAAATCAAGTCATTTAAATAAATTAGTATTAATATTCGAATTCAAAAATAAAATGTACAAAACACTACAAATGTACATTAGAAAAAAGTAAGTCAAAATGGAAAAAAATCATGCAAAATAAAACATTACTATTGTACATTTCAAAAGTCAAAATGAAAATATTAATATATCACATTTTTACGCGATTTTTTTGGATATTATCCTTTTCGGAGAGGAGACAATTCCGAATTTGTATGAATCGTTAAAATCAGTCCAGCGGTTCTTAAGTTATAAGCGTAGTAACTAACACAACTTTCTTTTATATATATAGATACTAGCTGGCCCGGTCCGCGTTGCCGGCCTGTAGTTTTTGTCTATTATGCATATTTGTCAGGGATACATTCATATGAGGGTTATATCAAAACGTAGCCCAACCAATATTCTCTTGGGTGTTACAAATTCAATACAATACAACATTTTCTTTCTGACCACACATTAGATGTGAAAGTGGACTTGGGAATACTCCAATGTGGGGACTTTACTTAAATAAATTCCGATGTGGCAATTATCTGTATGATGGTTCCCCACCCCAGGGTAGAATAAATACAATTTTTAGCCAAATCAATTGATGAATGTGATCTAGACCAAAATGGGCCCTACTCTGAAAATTTAAAATTTTATGCGAAGAGGTTCTCTACCTCCTTAGAAACAAAGATGCCAAATAAGGGTCAAAATATGAAAAAAGTGGCCAAAAAAAAGTGGACCCCAAAAATAGCTTAAATCATACGATGGTTATATAAATATGAAATCGGGTTGTGCCCCTATCCGTGAGTTATGGGGGCTATCATGACCTGCAAAAGCGATTTAAGGTATCTTGAATGTTT